>NW_026606644.1:3072500-3077671 GCF_029890125.1 Rhinichthys klamathensis goyatoka | reverse complement strand
ATATCTCATGCTGTCAAAACACCAAGACACAGAGGGGATTGACTTTTCCAGTAGACTGTGTCCATAATGAATGTTAAAACAAAAGCAGACGGAACGGATTAACCAAAGCCCATCTGTAGATCAGGTCAAGGACTGAGTCTTTTGCTCTTTTCTTACACAATTTTTTCAGCCACTAAACAGCCCTTTCACCTCTTTGTGACAAAAACCACCTGTTAAATCAACAAGAGAGCTGAAAATATTGAAATTCTGTTTTATTTATTTGTGCAAGAAACCTTGACTATTCAACAAAAATAGTTCAATATAACGCTACTTAAATTGTGCTGTGTAAACCTTTTAGGCCATCTAAGACACACCAGTTGTGCTGTAATTCTTCTAGTCTCAATGCATTTATGACTCAATGATTCATTCAGGAACTGGGACAACAGGAATGAGAAGCGAATCGACGTGCAGACTCGAAAGCAGGTTAGCATGCAGATGTAGGGCGCTGATGCTCACCTGCAATAGTGGCAGTCGGCCTGACAAGTGAGCGGATTAGACACTGATTTAGATCCATGTCAGTGTCCCTGAGGAACTCTCCCACAGGGAACAGAACGTGCTGCACCACGGGCCACAGAGCCCAGCTGGTTCTCGGCTCGGTTCACTACTAACATCCTACCGCAGTAAAGATAGCTCATAGTTAACGTCTAGGACTCCATCTGCTATAAGCAAAGAGTGCTCTACTACAACATTGGGGTTGACTCATAACAAGTAATATTCATTATTACTTTTTTTTTATGTAATGAGTAAAGCATTACTATATAAATGTAAACATACATTTTTGAGTTAGGTCTACTTAAAAATAAAAAATAAAAGTAATGCACATTACTTTTCAGTTTAATTAATTTTGTTAAACTTTTTTTAAACTATAATTAATATGCACTTCTCACGTAGTCACTAGACATGTGCACTCGTGTGCGCTGGAACCATGGCTTGACAATAACTTTTTCGCTCACCAGCCAGAAATCAGCATTTTTACTGGCCACAATTTTGTTGTTGGGATATTACGTTTTTATTAGGGGTGTGACGATACACTTAGCTCACGAGACGATACATGATAGTGGTTTCAAGAGACAAAATTATATTTTAACACTACTTTTAAGAAATTTCCAGTAGACTGATCTTTTGATCTTTTATTCAACTGAAAGTCACAAAACGCAAAACAATGCAGGTAATTTAGCAATGCATTTTGAAATGTTTGAACTATAGGGCTGTCACTGTAACGATTATTTTGGTAATCGGTGGATTATTTTGACGATTAATAATCATAAAATATTTTTTTGTGGTTACAAAAACCGACCTAAGTGACCAATAGCCTTAAAAAGGACTTAGACTGCATATATAATAATAATGAGGCAATAATAATCGGTTCAAATAAAGTATCAAAACAAATGTCTTTAGGTTCATTTTGATTGTTTGCTTGGTTGGTTTCCCTTTCCTGATGAGTCCACATAATGTGCATATAGAAAATAAGAGTTTTTGTTGATTTTGGGAGGGAAATCTGAACATGTAAGTGATGTTCTGTTATGTTATCATTTATAAGTGTAAGAGTTTTCTTTTATCTGATGGAAATCCGAATGACTAACTGCAAGCTGGCTACTTATGCTGAAACCATAGTGTCAGGCACTAGATATTTAATATCTTTGACTATAATATTGATTTCCAAGAAACTGTAAAGTGATGCAGTTTTTTTGTGAAAATCCTTCAGTTTGTTTCTTTATAGGAAAATGTGTAAATGAATGACTTTCGTATCATCATGCAGTGTTGAATTACGCCACATCTGACAGTTACCAACCCCCCCCCCCCCCCCCCCCATGCCTTGTTTTCTCATCTTTCACATTTTTCGCATTCATTTCTTAAATCCCTCATTTACACCAATAAATGCCTGCTTATGAGGCTGCGTGTGAAAAACTGTCCTGTGATTCTCGACGGGGGAGACAGATGCAGACCGGCGGATCAGAAATCCAGATTCCTCTCGGCAAAACTTGATCATCTAAATGTCATCTCAGCATTACCTGTATGTTTAACAAGGCCTCCTGTCAGTGCCATGTGGTCCTGTTTTTTATCGAGCTGAAACAGCAAAAAGTGACGGGAATCGGGAAAGAGTTTTCTTTTCTTTCAGCAGCGACTAAACTGAACATGTTCCACTCAGTCATCACTCTTGAATGAAATGGGTGGCTATTGCGCAGGTTGGATGTCAGTGACAATAAATATCGATCAACTCATGTTTCATAACCATCACTTACACACCGAAACAGCACATATTTGATTTGAGAGCAACACCTGAGGGGAATATTTTCAGTGAACAAGGACGGCTAGTATCGTATGCTAATCGGGTATCTGTATGCTATGCTAGTACATAAGCTACCTATAGACATAAATTGTCATTATAACGCAGTTCAAATAGCTTTGATCATAACATAATTTTGGTGGAATTGTAATCAGGCGCTTAAAAGAGTAGCTTTTAAACAAACAAATATTGGAGCCAATGGGATCGCTTGGGGTCCTAACAGAGACCCAAATTCGAGGGAGGACCTGATTTGTCATCACACCGGCTGCATAAATGCCAGAATGTAAAATTAGTTATCTTATGCACATTTAAATGTGATCCATTTGCACAGTTCTCACACTTTTTTTGTGCATTAAAATTTCAGACGAAAATTGTCATATCAATTTGTGCCTTATGTTGTGATCTCACATAGCATTATATTTTAGTCCATACATTTGAGAGCCATGTTGTAAAATGTGATGCATAACAAATACATAGGCTACATGCATGCAAAGTTTTGACGCTGCTTTAATCGCCTCCATATTAATTCATGTTGTATGAACTGTTCCACTCTCTCGTTTATCTACTGTTCGCAGTTCACTCAATCTCCCTCTACCTATTCTGTGCTTGTTGGAGTGCGCGTCTGAAAGGTCTCCTGTGTGTTGTGGTTGTAAAGAGATGGTTCTACGTCTAAATAAATTCTTGTCAAGAAAAAAGAGACTGAAACATCAATTTTGAGCGGGGTGTCCACCCCTTAACTGATCAGCAGCAATTCATCGAATGATATACAGTAAAAGACTGTTATAATCTGTATGCATGGTCAAGCAGTAATTTGGTGGGTCTGTTTGCAACATACTCTATTTGCATAATATATTTTTGTGAATTGGGTGCTAAAACACTGCAGACATGTGCTAAAATGACATTCAAAAACCCCATGACTGCATTGGTTGAATTTGTAGGAAATAATCACAGTGAAATGAACGGATCCAGCGGCAGACAGGAAGATGTTAGAGTGATAATCCTGTGTTTTACACACCGGATCATCTGTCCTGTCTCTCTGCCCACAACGCTATACAGCTCAGTGATACTGAACGCCACTGTGTGTGTGTCTCTGTTCGGGCTTCATTTCTAAAACGCGCTGTAATCCATCATGTTCCTGATAACTCTCTCTCTCTGTGTGTGTGTGACAGGAATGGTGTGTGGGTGGGATTTCTGTCTGGGATTTATTTAACGAGGCAAATCACTAGAATGGGTCTTTCAACTTCTACTTCCTCTCCTGTGATGCAAGTGACATTAATAAACCAGAACACTATGATGTATTACTGAGCTCTGATAAGATTTCATCATTTCCGAGATGCATATTCAAGTCTGAGATTAGCTGATTCGAGAACAAGTGCTTTTTTGTACATTTGTTGATGCATTGAAGTTGTAAAAACTGAAAATGCTGTTTGAAAGTGTGGGGTCAGTAAGATTTTTTTTTTATTTTTTTTTTTTATAAATAAATAAATGAATACTTTTTTTCAGCTATAGGATGCATTAAATTGATTATTATAATGTTACAAAAGATTTTGATATCAAATAAATGTTTTTTAAACTTTCTTTTCCTCAAATAATCATGAAAAAAAAAATCACAGTTTCCACACAAATATTAAGCAGCACAACTGTTTTCATCATTGATAATAATAATAAATGCTGAAAATTCAGCTTTGCATCACAGGAATAAATTGCAGTTTAAAATAGCAGTTATTTTAAATTGTTATAATATTTCATAACGTTACTGTATTTACTGTATTTTTGATCAAATAAATGCAGCCTTGCTGAGCATAAGAGACTTATTTTAAAAATCTTACCGACCCCAAACTTTTGAACAGTGTAGTCGTGTATTACTGATACCACCATTTTACCATGGTACAGCCAGAGTTCTTCTGTGTAAGGGTTTGTTACAGTGCCGATAGCTAGGATGCTTGTGAATGTGAATGAGTGATGCTATCATAGGATGCTTCCTATCTATCCCAGAGTTCAAATGCTCTCATTAATGCAAGACACGCAGCTTTACAATCATCGTTGTTTGCAGTGGATCGTTAGGAGAAATGCACGCCACTGGCAAACTCATTTATCAAATACCTCAGAAAAGTGTTTTAGGATGAGGGCTCTTGTGTTGTATTGATTGGGTGGTGAAGAGCTAGCGTGTTAAATGTTTCATATCAAATCACTCAGATAAAGTGTCCCTGCTAACTCGCACTCTTCTGTATGTGAGGAATAAATGGGAAGTTTTCAAAAGTTTGACATGCTAATGAATGGCATCTGCTTTTTCACACACACTTTTTCTCTAGCATGCATTAACCTTAAAGCTATGCCTGCAATCTCCGCTAAATAATGTGCTGAAAGTAAAATAATTGCTGACATGTCTCCCTTATAGATTGAAAACAACCCAGTTTACATTTAGAAACAGCAAAGTGGACAACGCCTGCTTGTTTGTCTGCTTTGTAACATCATTAAGCAGCTTCCTCAGAATGTGTTGATGCTAATTGCTAGGCTAACTGTCTATGCATGCACTTTTAGCAATACCGTGAAGGAAACTGGAAATAAAAGGTAATAACTGTGTTTACTATAAAATAAAAACTGTTTGGATGGCTTGTGATGGTCTAAGGATTACAGTAACATAGGAAGGCTTGTGCTTAGTGGCTATCTAAAGATTGTAGTGGTGTAGCGACCATGTAAAGTATAGGAGGGACATATCTTCTCTGGCCAAATTGCTCAAACTACCTCAGATGTTTAAACAAAAAACAGTAATACGATTGCATGTTAATGTATGTGCATGTTTTGTGAGTAAAGAGTTATTTAAATTCCATCAGGGCCTGGTTAA
>NW_026606644.1:3067500-3070000 GCF_029890125.1 Rhinichthys klamathensis goyatoka | reverse complement strand
ACAAATACACACATCTTTATGGCCCAAGATGGCAATAAATAAGAATGGTGTGGCTTTCTAATTGATAGAAATGTTAAAACATCAGAATACTAATGAAAGGACTGCAGGCACAAGCATTTGACTGATCCACGAGAGCTTAATCAGAGGGAATAATAATAATTGGTTTTCCAAGAATGTATTTTTAAAAAATGATTGTGATTTTAACGGTAAAAGACTGTAAAAATGCTACAGTGAAAAACTGTTAATTGGTTAACAGAAAGTTTCCTTACTATATACGGTAAATAACTGTGATATATATAATGGTATATTTAATGTAATTTTACTGTAAAATACAGTTAAATTTACAGTTTTTGAAAGTGAAAAAGAACAAGTCATTGTATAATTTACAGTGAAAAAATGTGAATTGACATTCCCACAATTCCCTCCGTGACACTTCACATTTAATGTATTTTTTTTAAAATAACTGTTTCTTCATAATTTTCTTAGTTTTTTTCTAATTATGTACATTAGGGTTTTATGTTACATTTAATGTTGTTAAATTAATGCTTATTGCATTTTTTAAATTTCAACATGTTACCATGATGGTGTTTAATGTTTGTGTGAATGACACTGTGCAGCTTCTATATATTAGTGTACTCTTTCTTGTGGAAGAGCTGCTTATGATGAGTTTTGATTGACCATTTGACTCTCATCACTGCTGTGATTGTTGGCTGTCAGTGTATTACAATGGAACAAAACAGATATTAATACTTCAAAAGGTCAGTAGATTAACATTATAATAGATAATGAAATACGGTTTATTGCTGTAAAAGTATATACGGTTAAAAGTCTGTAAAACCTAAAATGTTGCTACCGTATTTTTAACAGGAAAACTCTGGTAACCATAGCTGCCAATTTTTTCCTGTAATTTTAATGGATTTTTTTTTTTACAGTTAGCAATATAACAATAAAGTGTATTATTATTTGTTTTATTGTTGTTAATAACATACTATGAATAATAATAATTGTACTGCTAATAAAAAAATAAATACATTAATAATAATTAATAATAATTCTTAACTTTTAATTTTATTATAACATTTATTTAGCACTTTTTGCTTTTTTTTTTTTGTATGCAACTGTGCTGCAAACTGTTAATAGAGAACATTGAAAATTGAAAACTGGAAAGGACAGAGAGAGAGTTTTTATATCGACTGAGCAGGTCATCACTTCTATAAAACAATAACACAGGGGTGAACAACACCAGTCGATTGAGTGGAAACTTTCAATTACTGTTCAGCCCCCTGCTTCCCATCATAAAAATCATTTGTACTCCATTATATAACCGTGCTGTGATGTTCAGTTGTCAGTCACAGACACATTCAGATCATATTGAGTTCTCTTATGCATTTGAATGGACAAAAACACCAAAATGCGTATCCTAAGCAGTCTTAAATGAGTTAAATAAAGTTTAATGTACGTCAGGTTCATTCAATTTCTGGATATTTCCTGTTAGATCAAATATATACTAACACATAAAATAATTGTATGTTATTACTACATTCATTTGGATATTAAATGTGAAATTACCGGTATCACAATATAAAAATATATTAAAAACTTTGTTAGGTGCATTCATAACAGAAAAATGTGTGATTAATTAGTATTTTTTTAATCGATTGACAGCAATAATATATAATTATATATATATATACATATATATATATATCAAATTTATTTTTCTTTTTGAATTTTGAACTTTCTATTCATCAAACAATCCTGAAAAAAATCTAGCACAATTTAATCAAAAATGTTTCTTGAGCGGCAAATCAGCATATTATAATGATTTCTGAAGGATCATGGGAATACATTGCATTTTAAAATGGATTTAAACAGTTATTTGAAATTGTAATAATATTTTTTCCAATATTACTGTTTTTACTGTATTTTTGAGGCCATGTAAAATCTTATTTGAGGGATGAAATCGCATTCCGGGGGGCGGCACTGCAAATGTACTAATAGCGATTAAAGGGGCAGGGACTCAAGCCACTGATATATTATGGGTTATATGATGAATGAATGGATGGATGGAGAAAGTTAAATGCACTTCTGATGATGTTGTTACTTGTGTCTCTCTCAGGTGAGCACCTGCGGGTCTGTCCTCAGGGTTACACCTGCTGCACGTCCGGAATGGAGGAGAATCTCCTGAATCTGAGCAGAAGAGAGTTTGAGACACAGGTGAAGGAGTCTGGACGCACCTTACAGGGCTCTCTCAGCGGCCACTTCAAGAGCTTTGACGGTGAGTTACTGTCAGGAAACTCACTCATGTCACATGACACAAAAGGGTCTCTTTACATAACACTTCCCATCATGAGGTTGAGAAGAATCATTTGTTGAAAAAATGATGCCACTTTTTATTTTGATCAAAATCGATGAATTACACAGCGTGTAAACATACTTAATCACTATGGAATAAAAAAAATAAAAAAAGTTGTATGCAATCATTTAAGACATTTCTCCT
>NW_026606644.1:2790000-3062500 GCF_029890125.1 Rhinichthys klamathensis goyatoka | reverse complement strand
CTTTAACGAATCTCTCTCTGAACACTAGCATTCAAAATCTTGGGATTTTTAAATGTTTTTGAAAGAAGTTTGCTCAAGGCTGCATTTATTTGATAACAAATACAGTAAAAAAAAAAAACATTGCTTTATATTTTTGTGGAAATCATGATATAGTTTTTTACAATTCTTTAATGAACAGAGAGTTCAAAAGAACAACATTTTGTCTTTAGTGTCACTTTTGATCAATTTAATGTATCCTTGCTGAATAAAAGGATTAATTTTACTGACCTCAAAGTTTTGAACGTTAGTGTATAGTACCATAGGCTCCATTGACACGTCCACCTGTGTGTGTGTGTGTGTGTGTGTGTGTGTGTGTGTGTGCACCTGTGGAGACTCTGTTGACATGCATGTTATCAGGAGGAGATTCAGGCCACAGCTGGTGTACTGTCTGATTTAAGACCCTTCAGACAGAGCTAGAGTTTACAAGCTCCACTAAAGGAGGCTTTAAAGAGCTCGTCTGTGACCATTAAGCTCCTGAAATTCATGTACATTCCAAATGCATGATCTCTGATACTAGGTGTAGACAGGACATGACCTTTCAGCTGTGGCTCTGCTCGGCCGTACGTGGGTTTAAGACCCAATCAGAACTCTTCAGCTTATGTGATGGACCCTGCGGCCTTTCACAGAATAAGTGGAAAAGTGTGTCTGTGTGTGTGCTTGTGTTGTTGTGTAAGAGTCAAGTTTCTGAAAATTTCAATTCATTTTACATTAAAGGGTTAGTTCACCCAAAAATGAAAATTCTGTCAGTAATTACTCACCCTCATGTTGTTCCAGCCCCGTAAGACTTTCGTTCATCTTCGGAACACAAATGAAGATATTTTTGATTAAATCTGAGAGCTGGATCACTCCTCCATAGGCTTCTATTGTAATTGAAATTTGCCGGCCCAGAAAGTTAATAAAGACAATGTTTAAAATAGTCCAAGTGACTACAGTGGCTCAGCCTTAAGTTTATCAAGCGACGAGAATACTTTGTGTGCGCAAAAAAACAAACAAATATAACTACTTTATTTAACTATTCATTTTCTTCTGTGTGGGCCTCTGACATGTTTATGCTCATCTAAACATTTTTAGTTTCTGTAAATGTCACTTTCTATTGTCAATTGCGCTCATTCCTGTTGCAAGTTTTCAGTCTGGCAACGCACGTGAGCGCCGAGTCTGATGACGAGAGAAACAACCCTCACAATATTTTGAATTTGGACTGCAGTACCAATTTCAACCGCTAGTTGTCAATATTACATACTGCACCTTTAAACTGTATAATGTCCACAGGTGTTTGTGAGGGTTAAAGCCCGTTCCCACCAACCACTGTCAAGTAACCAAGTTTTGATAACCATTCTAATTCTAGGAGAATAGTGAAGGTCCATACCACCATTATTGCGATAAGGACACAGAGGAATGAAACAGAGGGTTATGTTCTGATTGATTTTGTTCAGATGATGAATAATAAAGCGTCATTAAAGAGCTCGAGCATTTAAAGCAGCGGATGACAAAACTGCAGATTGCACTTATAGATTATCGCCCATTGGTGTGGCCACTAGTTATTGTTATAGTTATTGTTTTAGCTGTGAACTGGCCTTTAGTAGTGGGTTTGCTAAAATACATATTGCTGAAAGGTCCTTACCAATACAGCTTCAAATGTCTCTGTGAGCATTAATTTAACATATTGAATAAAATGAGGGAGGGCTGGTACTCCTTAAATTCAGCCATTCAGCACTTTGTCAGAATGCACAAATACAATTACATGTAATCACATCCAAATCCCTCTCTTCCTTTCATCGCTTCCCTCTCTCTCCTCTCATTCCATAACTCTGTGGTCCCCAGCTGCTTGTCTCTCCATCACGGGCTCGGCCGCAAATTAACAGCCCGCGTGTTCTGTTACGACGCCGCTGATATCATTACGTCTGCACGCCTGTCAGAGAGATAGATGGAGGAGAGGGAGAGGGAGAGAGGGGGTGGAGGGTCAGACCAGTGTGACAGGAATATAAAGAACCGAGGATCTACCTTTCATGGCCTTCTTTTTGATATCAGTTTCTCTTTATTTAAAGTCAGGATGTTCCCCTGATACATTGACCCCCCATACCCCCCCCCCCAAACATAATCAGACACTTAATGGGATAAATCACCCTAAAATGGAAATCTGTCACCATTTACAGAATGTTGTATGTTTCTTTTGTAGACCACGTACAATAATCTTCGAAATACCTTCTTATATGTTCAATTTAAAACTTTGACCTGAAAATAATGCATAAATATTATACTGTATATCATTAAGATACTATTATAGGTTTTATTCATATTTTCTTTTTAATTTTGTTTTAATTGTAGTAATTTTGTTGTTTTAGTCATTTTAAGTTTAAAAAACAAAATGTCTATATCATATTTTTTTTGTAGTTTTAGTTATTTTATTACATCATGTTAAGCTAAATGAAAATGAGAAATGAGAAATTTTGCCTTGACACCTAGCTGAATTTAAAGCTCTTTATATTTTATTTTATTTTATTTCAGTTAACTTTTAGTTTAACACACACACACACACACACACACACACATATATATATATATATAGTATATAAAACATGTTAGTATAGTTGCATTTTTTTGCATCATTCATATATTTACATTTTTACTTCATTAAAGTATCAATATATATATGTGTCATATTTGTACATTTTCATTTTAATTCAACTCAATACATTTTAATGTGGGAGGAACAATGAAACATTTAACTTTAGTTCATTAAAGTTTATTTTCTTTAGTGTATTAAAGTTGTTGTTTTTTAATCAAAACTATAGTTATGCCTTTATAGTAAAGAACGAACAAATATGCAAGCGCAGTAAGATTTCTGCTGCGGACTGTCATGTTATGAATCAGACTTTAAAAACCTGCGTTCGGAGTGACAGGGAGTGCAGATAGGCTCACCTGGATCAGTTGTAACACACTTTGGAGAGGCTTTTAAATGAAAATATGAAAGGTGAGAAAAGTGTCCATTGAAGCGTGAAGAGAGATAATGAATGTGGGATCCTCACAGTGCAGGGGAATGTGAATGTGATGGGATTTAGAGTCCAGTAACAGTCATTTCAACAAGAAAGGACAGCTGGAAAAACTTAATGGTCAATGATCTGCTTAATATGGAGGTTTTGAAATTCTTCATCAAGTCTGTGTGCACTCTCTTTTATATAACATTTGTTGGGCCATTTCAAAAGTATGATTAATGTGAACTTAATCAGATGTAGGGCACAAAGAGGTCTTATTTAGCACACTGCTCTGTATTTCATCATGAAAGTATTTGTAGAGACATAATCCCATTGGTGCAATGTAGGGAAGATCTCTGAACACACACACACATAAGATGTAGGAATAGAAATTGTATATGATTTAGGAAGATTAATTTTGACCTTGTTAGGGTTCATCGTTATTAATTGTGTGTGCATGTGCGTGTGTGTGTGTGCAGGTTTAATATACTTTGTAAAACCTTTGTAAAAAAAAAAGGATAGTAAAACATGAAATCACCATCTACATTTGAATTTACTTCACGACCGTTAAAAAGTCCGCTCTATAGTATAAATATGGGTAGTGTGAATGAAATTCAGACGTACTACGTCCGCCATGTTGTTACTGTCATGTGACCTGTCAGTTGTGTCGGTTTACTGCCATTCATAAATGTGTGATTGATTGATGTGTGACTGGGTTATTGTGAGCTTATGATACTGGGTCACATAACAATTCATACTTATCGACTTTCTCTAAGAACATTTTTGCATGCGAGTAAGTGTGTGTGTGTGTGAGTGTGGAAAAACTCATTCATATTTATCTCATTGCCTCACATTGTGTTGGTACACAAACTACACATCTGACTGCTGTCTAACTATTGACTAAGGATGGAATTTTACCTATAGATGTGTTTCAAAGTGTCTTCGGAGATTTTATGTGGGGAATAAATAACTTTAGCTAAATTAATGAATGATTCTGGTGAATGATTTCTCATTTGTTTCATTTTTTTTTTTTTTATTTTTTTTATTAATATTATTTTATTACATTTTTTTTTGCAAAAAGACTATATCCAAATAGAGAAAAAATGGATTTACCCATAGGCTGTACTGCTATAATTGATTTGTGACATTGCATTCTTAATAGTGCCTCATCCAATCAGATTTATAATGCATTACTCTTTTGAGATGTTTTGGCGTTTAATTGTATTATAGTTCTTTTAATTTTAGTATAATTGAGATATTATAGTTTTTATTAATAATTTGAATCAGTTTTTATTTTTATATTTTTCTGATTTAATTTTAGTTCAAGTTTTAGTAATTTTGATGTTTATTTTTTTTATACTTTAAAATGTCTATATCATTTTTTTGTTTTGTTATTTTAGTGCATTGGGTTAAACTGAATTAAAATGAGAAATGTTGTCTTGGCAACTAGCTGAAATAAAGTAAGTTTATTTTTTTTCTTTTCATTTCAGTTACATTTATTTTATGAAGAAAAAAAAACTGACAAAAAATGGTCAGACATTGCTTGTAAATTTCACAAATAATTACAAAGTAACATTGAATTAAACATTACATTTTAGTAGAAAGACTGAAATGGTGTTTTCTTGTAAAACGTAGTCAATTAATCCTACAGTTTCATTTAATTTGGTTCATTTGTTATGAATAATCTTATCTTTGGGTGCATCCATCAAATTCCCCCAAATAAGGAAATAATCAAATGAGATGAAGTGCCTTAAAATAAACAGCTTGATTATGTAATTTACTTGACTTATTATAATGAGTACATGTTTATGTGATTTATTGTAATTAAATATAAATGTATCTATTAATGGACAACACACATAAATATAATTTAACATATAAATATATATTTATGTGATATATACTGTAATATAAAAATATTTTTTATGTAAAATATTGTTCATATTGCACTGTCTGTCCTAACTGAACTAAGGCCTGATCCTGGCTTAGTGTAAACCCTGTCTGTGAAACCAGGCCAATGTTTTGTTTTTTATTAGGAGTGTGGCCCTTGAGCTTTCCAAAGTTGAATCGCTGCTCTAATGTTCTTGTGTGTGTGTGTGTGTGTGTTTCCAGATTATTTCTTGGAGCTGTTGAATCGTTCTGAAACATCACTCCAGACTTCCTTCCAGAGTGGGTTTGGACCTCTCTTCTCCCAAATCACAAAGGTGTTTCAGGACCTGTACTCAGACCTCCGGCGCTACTATCGAGGGTCCAACCTCAATCTCGAGGAGGCTCTGAATGAATTCTGGGCCCGTCTGCTGGAAAGACTCTTTAAAGCTTTAAACCCTCAGTACAGTATTGGAGAGGAGTATCTGGAGTGTGTAGCCAAGCAGTCAGAAACGCTGAAGCCCTTTGGAGACACTCCCAGAGAGATGAAGACCAAAGTCACACGCACGGTTATTGCAGCCAGAACATTCGCGCAGGGTCTGGTGATCAGCGGCGAAGCGGTCCGGAAGGTTTCACAGGTAACTTTCACTCTCTGTGTCTTCACCATAATCTAATGTTTTGTCCCGACCACCTTGATATAGAGACATTTTGTCTGTCACTTGTCTGCTTTTTCCAGTACTTTGCACTGAGTTGCCCAGTTTATATCATGATATCTCATCGGTCCACTTCACATACCGTATACACTGCCGTGAAAAGTTTGGGGTCCTTAGATTTTTTTGAAAATGTTTTTGAAAGAATTCTCTTTTGCTCAACAAGGCTGCATTTATTTGATACAAAATACAGTAAAAACAGTTAAGAGTGTGAAATACTGTATTATTACAATTTAAAATAACTGTTTTTTTATTTGAATATTTTTTCAAATGTAATTTATTCCTGTGATGCAAAGCTGAATTTTCAGCATCATTACTCCAGTCTTCAGTGTCACATGATCCTTCAGAAATCATTCTAATATGCTGATGTGCTGCTCAAGAAACATTTTTGATTATCATCAATGTTGAAAACAGTTCTGCTTAGTGTTTTAATGGAAACTGTGATAAAAAAAAAATTCAGGACCCCACTTTCTTTACTGTCACTTTTGATTAGTTTAATGTGCCGTTGCTGAAAAAAACACCTTTAAAAATGTCATAGGTCCCAAACTTTTGAACGGGAGTGTAGCTATATATTACAGGGATGGCAAACGATCCCTTTAACTACACTCCCGTTCAAAATTTAAATGATTACAGGTTTTATTTTATTTATTTAGCCTCACATGATTCATATATGCAGTTATTTCTTCTCTGGAACACACAATTAGAAATTACAGAAGAATCACCACACATCTCTTGCAATAAAACAAGCTTATAGTGAATGTCAACAATAAAAGTACCATAAAAGTATCATAAAAGTGATCCACTTGTGCACTATATTAACAGCATGCAGGTTTGAAACAGCATTGGGTTGAGTAAATAATTTAGCATTTTGCTGTGAACTATTCTTTTAAACATCAAATATGTTGGGGCTTGCTCTGATTTCTTCACTTTATGCTGTATTTCAGATTTCACGAAGGACAGACAAATATCTCGATACTGGAAACTTGTTGTTTCGCGCCTGGTTATAGATTTCAGAAAGATTTCCTTCTCAGTATTCATTGTATTCGTATTTTATACCTGTGACAATGCACAAACCCAATACCACCTACCGAGACACAAACAGACACAAACGCATGTTGAAGCATTGTGGGAAACCGCGTAGGATCAATGCATCAGGAAAACAAGACAAAATGAATATCCCTGAGGCTGTGGCAATCAGTGTACATATAAACACACCCACACACACAGACACACTGCAACAAAAGTATTGCATCTATCCAATTAATGCTGACATTAGACTCCAGCCTTTGCAGGTTCATCCAAACTGTACTTCGTTCCTTGTAAAGACCATTTATTGTTGTTTGAAATCATTGGAGGCAAAAGCCCATTTCCTTGCCCAATAAAAGTGCCTGTATATTCTGACATGTTAAAGTCAAGCATGTAAATGAAACCTAAAATGTACCGCAGACATAGCACATGGCCATATTATTGCACTATATTAGATTTCAGGGAGACAGTGTAGTGATAGATCAAACTAATGATTCTCATTCATTGATATTTTGCAGTTTACTCACCAGTTGGAGAGGAAACTGCAAGCTACTTATATTTTTAAAGTAGTTCAACAACAGTTGGTGATTATTTTTCTCAGATATATGACTGAATGAATTTATTTTTCATCCATATTTATGACACACAAACAATCATATGAGGATCAGCATTTGAAACGATTTATTAATAACAATTATTTATAAAACTACAAAACATAATTTTCTCATATATTATGCAATTAACAATGACCATCACACACCTGCAGGTAATAGACAGGTGTGTAGGAGAGAAGACCAAAAAAAGTAAAAAATCGGACAAACAAAAGGAAATCCCACACACTATCAATACTTGCGAAAAGTATCAAAAAATATTTATTAGCAATGTTTCGAAACGTTGCTAATACATTTTTTTTTATACTTTTTGCGAGTATTGATAGTGTGCGGGATTTTCTTTTGTTTTCTTGTATATTATGCAAAATAATATAAAAAATATAATTCAAAAGAGGCTGTTGACTAAATGTTTCATATAATAATAATAATAATAATAATAAAAAGTACAATAAATTGGTAATAGCTACATATTGTTATTATTATTATTTCTTTGTATTACTATTATTACATCGAACATTTAGTCATGAAAAGCATGATTTGATAAAATATATTATTTTGTATATATTTATTTATTAGGACTAGGTATTGACACAAATTTCACAAAGTCCATTCATCAACTGAAAACAGACTAAAAAATTGATTCTTGGGATTTAAGAATCGATATTGGTTCGTCACAATGAGAATCAATTAAAATCGAGAAATCAATATTTTTAACCCAGCCCTACAATATACTGTATGTACATAATACTATTCTATGTTTATTATTCTAATAAATATTATAATTTTTTTATCACTTCAAAATGATGTAAGATGTCCATTTGTGGTCTCAAATGACTCAAAAAAATGTTTTTTTTTTTAATGAAGTGAATCATTATCTCAAGAAAGTGATTCACTGTGAAGAATCAGAATTCTCAGTGCTTTATATGAGAGAGAATACACATTTAGTGTGTTTGATCAGTGTCATTCAGCGCACAACAGTGATATAGCGTTTTCTTACATTAGTTGTTGAAAAAGTATGTTTCTGTGAAAATATGTGCAGGAATTGAATTCTGGGTAAGGCCTTCTCATTCTCTCAACCCTTGAAACTTCTATTAGCAAGAAATACTTCACCCAAAAATAAACAATCTTATCATTATTTACTCACTGTCGTGTCGTTCCGAACCCGAGGCGTTCCAAACCGTGCTGAACCATGATTCAGACAGTTTCACATAGGGTTAAAAACATGTTACATTATCACTGATAAAGGATAGAAAGATCTATGATTTATTTTTATTGCTGTTGTCCACTTTGGTTTATCTGTTGTTTACTTCTCATTCTTTTCCTCCGCTTTTCTTTTCCTCTTCTCAATTCTCTTCTCTCCTGAAATCTAAATGAGTAGTGAAGGGAACCTAACTCTGTGTCTGACCTCTTCAAAGTAAGTCAAGGTTGACAACACAGAGAAACTGCCAGCACTGCATATTGAAAAGGGCAGTATGTGTGTGTGTGCGTGTGTGTGTGTGTGTGGCCTGGTAAACCCTACGTTATGGGGACAAAATGTCCCCACAAGGATGGCAATATCCGGAATCCTTGTTCGTGTGGGGACATTTTTTGGTCCCCATGAGGAAATCAGATTATAAATCATACTAAGTGATGTTGTTTGAAAATGTAAAAATGCAGAATGTTTCCTGTGATGGGTAGGTTTAGGGATAGGGTTAGTGTAAGGGAATAGAATATACAGTCTGTACAGTATAAAAATCATTATGTCTATGGAAAGTCCCCATAAAACATGAAAACACAACATGTGTGTGTGTGTGTGTGTGTGTGTGTGTGTGTGTGTGCGCGCGCTAAGGTGGGGAAATGATTGGTGTGGCAGTTCAGTTCCAGTCAGTTTTGTCTGACCAAGAGATGTTTTTTAACCCCAGCATGTAAGAGGGAAATTACGCAGAGAAGAAACTCCCAGAATGCACTGCACATCACACACATATTCAATTACATTTTGCACGGTGACTAAATAATGTATATTGTTAGCCATAACGCACAAGCGTCAATCCCATTGGCTGGCGCTTACCTGTCACACTTCACGTTTTGATTGCAGCAAATCAGTTTCAACAACTTGATTAATATTCATGAGCCCAGCAGCCTGTCAGACATTAGCACGTGTTATATTGTTATTAGAAGTAGTATTGGTTTTTATTGTTAGTAATTTTTTACAGAAACTTGAAGTTACCAATTATGTTTCGAGCACCACCACCAGCCAGAAATTCTCAAATTTCTGTTTAATATGACAAATAAGCATTCATACATTTTCATTCATACATAGCCTAGTTAGAACTTTAGTAATTAGAACTAAAACGTGGCGTCATAATAACGCTTGATTGGCTGATGTTTCATTCAAATTGTAGTTGTTATTCTTTCAAAATGCATCAGGCATCTTTGTAAAAAAAAAAAAAAAAAAAAAAAAATTATCAAAACTGTGTGAAGAGAGGCTGATTGGGATGGGGAATTATTTGATTATGAATATATGCTTGTGTCAAAAGTCTGACAAGTTCTAAAAATGTACTAGCCAATGGCCATTATTATTTAAAAAAATGACCTAATATTTGGATGTGTATGTAAGTATTTTATGTTTATTAGAGTATTATGTTGTTAGCTTAGCAACATGCTAATGTCAAACTTGCGCTTCCACTATGCAGTGTTGCTGCCTGTGTAGGATTTCCCAAATCTAGCCAGTTGCCTATGCAGGGAGCATACAGCAAGACAAACAACTAAATGTTTTGGAATAAAACTATTTTGTGTGCATGCGCCAAAGGGAGTTGAGCGTCCTACTTTTGCTTTGTTCTTTTCTTCTGAGGTTTGGTTAAACAAACTGTCTTATCTTTTGCTTTCTGTGTATCTTATCCAACTCAATCTGGAAGTGATTGTTTTGCAATAAAACTAGCGTCCCTGTTTCTTTTATATTATAAAGTTGATCTCCAGTAGTGCCCTCTTTCCCTTATGCCTCCATGCCATTTCTGTTCAATAATGCGTCATTCTATTCTGTTATACTCTTTCATAATAGCGTTCATTATGTGCAGCAATTCTCTTAATGGATTGTTTTGGCTTCAATAAAAGTTAAGCTCTATAAACAGCATTTGTGGCATAATGTCGATAACCACAGAAATGAATTTAGACTCATCCCTCAGTTTTTCTTTTAAGCAATAATCGCAGTTATAATGACATACTTACAATGGAAGTAAACCAGGCCAACATTCCAAAGGCTTTAAACGAAGAAATGTGAAGCCCATAAATTATTCAGTAAAACCCTTATCAATTAAGTTGTAAAGTCATCTACTTTGGACTACTTTTATTAGGTGGATGAATGTTTGGTTACGGACATAATTTCTAGTTGGAGTTTGCTTCAAAGAAATACATGAACTTTGACAGGACTGAAAACAGTACAGCAAAAACTGAGTGTGATTTCTTTTTTTTATGTGTGTGTGTAATTTTGTTGTGCTTTTGTCATTTTTGTTTTGTATTTATTAAATATTACTATTTAGGTTTAATTTTTGTATTATTTAAAAAAAAAATTTTTTTAGTTTCATTTTAGTTGTAGTTTTTATTTAGTTCCAGTTAGTAATTTTGGTGCTTCAACTTAAATGTATTTCAGTTATTTGCCAAGGCAATATTTCTAATTTTGTGTTTGTGTTTTAAGTTTTTCATCTAATATTTAAAATGTAATGTTATTTCCACTTCATTTCCATCGACAAAAATGTTTTAATAGTTTAAGTTTTAGTTAAACGGAAGTTCACCCAAAATGAAAACCGTCATTAATAACTCACCCTCATGTCGTTCCAAACCCGTAAGACTTACATTAATCTTCAGAACACAAATGAAGATATTTTTGATTAAATCTGAGATCTTTCTGTACCATCATCTACGCAACTGACACTTTCAAGCCCCAGAAAGGTAGTAAAGACATCATTAAACTAATCCATGACTCCAGTGGTTTAACCTTAATTTTATGAAGCGTCGCGAGTGCTTTGTTTGTGTAAAAAAATAAACAATAATGTTGATTTGAATCTTATTGAAGCTTATTTCCGCCACAGAATATATTTTTTATTTAAATAATTGCGACTTTATATCTCACAATTCTGAATTTTTTCTTGCAGATGCAACGTTTTATCTCACAATTTTTACTTTTTTTGTCACAATTTTGAGTTTACATCTTGCAATTCTGACTTTTTTTATAAACTTGAAAATACGAGTAATAATGTCATAATTGTGAGATATAAACGCGCAATTGCGAGAATTAAAGTCAGAACTTGCGAGAATTAAAGTAAATATTTGCAAGATATAAACTCTGAAAAAAGTTACTTTATTACTTTAAAATTTGATTATAAAGTTTATATCCCATAATTCTGACTTCTTTTCTCATAATTGTGAAGTCAGCTCACACAATTCAGAAATTTTCTTGCAATTGTGAGTTTATATCTCACAATTCGGAGAAAAAATAATGTCAGAATTGCAAGATGCAAAATTGTATTTACCTTTTTTACTTTGTTATTCAGTGGCGAAAATAAGCTTCCATAGAATCCATATACTCGCTACTCTTAGTGATATATTTAAATGTATCATGCACAAGCAATAGTTTTTGGTCACCAAAGCCATTGTAGAAATGCTCTATTAGCAGCTGGCCATTTTTAATTTATTCAGTGAGCGAAAGTGTCCTAATGAGTTGCATTTAAGTGGTCATGTGATCTAAACATATCTGCCGCCATGAGGCCATGAGGCGACCCACTCCGTGTAGAATAAGACAGCTTGTGTTAGGCTGGATTCTAGATTATCATTCTTATGAATGATTTAAAATATTTTTTTCATTCTTCCAACACACAAACGTATAAATTGTTTGGGGTCATTCAGGTTGAATATACGAAGATGAAAGAAAAAGAAAGAGTTTTAGAGGAAAGAAGAAGTATTAGGGGAGTATTAGCCTGAAATGAAGGAAGGAAATGAAAGAATAAAAGAGCGATGAGCACAGCTGGTCTTCCCTTCTTTCCTCTTTAGTCATTCCTGTGTTTTATTCATTTTTATTAAGGACGGCATGTGCTCCCCGTGTCTTCAGAAGTAGTCCAGTCGCCGAACACTGGGAGGAGCGCAGCCATATTTCTTTCTAATTACTTAAGAGAAGGTCGTCTATAAAAAGAGCACATCTAGACCCCGACCACTTACACACATCCTTTATCAGACGTGCCATTTAAGAACACAAGCACAAGTAGAGCCTTATAAAACAGACAAGAGATGGCTTCAGCATATGTTAATGAATTAATAAATCAAACAGAGGTGAAAACTCTTTAAAGAAGACCAATTATGTTTTTTCATTTTCAATGCTTAAATTTTTTTATTTTAAGCACGAAAAAGGTCTGCAAAGTCACTCCGAAGGGAGATATTCTCTATATGAGTAAGCACTGTTTCTGAACTCTATGAAACGCCTCCATTGTAGTCTTTCATTTTCATCAGTGAATGTACAACACAATATCCCTCATTTAAATAATTTGTTCAATAATGTGTACGCAAATAAAGTGGCGAGGCCTGGTTGAGTTGCGTTAGTAGTGTGTTGAAATTTCTGTGAAGCGGTTGAACAATCACAACACACTGGTCCAGCCGACCAATCAGAGCACATTGCGCTTTTCGGGAAGGAGGAGCTTCATAGAGACAGAAACTAAACAGAAAGTTACTGGCAGACTGGGAAGAGAGGTGCTGCAATAATGAAAAACGTGAGAAATAATGTGTTTTTTGAACATTCAAGCAAGAAAACCTATTCTAGTAGACATTAAAAACTCAATCAAGACTTTGTAAAATGGCATAATATATAGGTCTTCTTTAAAAATACAGTGGTACATAAAAATCCAATGTAAATGTGTTTTGGTGGTGATACCATGGTATTCTTTGAATTACATTACAGTACAATATTAAACCTTGCGAAAAACATGCTCTTGTAGTATCATGGTACAAACTGATGGTATGTGATGGTTATATTATGGTATTCTGAAATAGACCATGGTACTAACCCTAATGTATTCCATGGTATTATCATAGTACTCCATAGTTCTCCCATTGTACTGTACATCTAAAAAACATGGTAGTACATGGTAATTTTTTGTAAGTGTACATAACATTGCACAAGTAAAATGGGTTGTGAATGCCATTTTATGTTGATGTGAATTACTGTAGCATTTAAATATGGTAATCAAACAGCAATATTTTGCAAATAGTATGTCTGTGGAATTGATTATACAGCTGGAGTTGAATAAATAGCACGAATCCTCTGGAAAAACAGGGCTTTTGTGGGATAGGATGAGCCCAGGCGAAAAATCCAGAGCAGACAAACACAGTGGACCTCACAGGATCAGGCCTTCTGCTTTCCAACGCAGATCCATCACAGCTGGGAATGTGGAAACAAGGCATCATGATTCAATTGTTTTGGCTTTAAGGGTCCATTAAATGCAGAAAGCTATATGAGAGAATGGCTCGATGTCAGTTGTGATGTGTGTCTTAACATTGCTAATTAAAAAAAAAACATATGCATTCATTAAACATCATTAAATAAGATCAATTGTATTTGAGAAATTGCATTTGATATTAAGACTTCTTTTCAGATAATACACCACTAGTCAAAAGTTTTGGGTCAACACATTTTTTTTTTCTTTTGGAAAGAAATGTATACTTTTATTCAGCAAGTGCTCATTAAAATGATCAAAAGTTACAGTAAAGACATTTATAATGTTGCAAAAGATTTCTATTTTTCTTTTCTTTTCTTAAAAAAAAAAAAATGCTTTCTATTCATCTATCAACTTTCAGAAAATATTAAGTAGCATAATTGTTTTCAACATTGATAACAATAAGAAATGTTTCTTGAGCACTAAATCAGCATATTAGAATGATTTCTGATGGATCATGTGACACTGAAGACTGGAGTAATGATGCTGAAAAGATTTGCCATCAAAGGAATAAGTTACATTTTAAAATATATTCAAATTATTATAAATTGCAATAATTGTTCACAATATTACAGTTTTTACTATATTTTTCATCAAATAAGGCAGCCTTGGTGAGCATTAGAGATTTCATGTATTAAAAATCTTACAGACCCCAAAGTTTTTAACAGTATAGTGTATCTTAAATTGAGTTTATCTTTTGTAAAACATTGGCTATTTCACATCATTAATGTCACTAATATGCGTATTTGATTAGAGTATTGTAAAAACTGCAGAATCATAAATATTTCTTTATTGAATGTTACATTTTTCATGTATGTTCCCGTTTAAGAACAACAACCAGATTTTCAATGTGATCTCAGACTTTTGGACCCCACAAAATAGCAAGTATTATTACCTTGTACAATTTTTATTACCGTAACTAATATGTGTATCTCTGAATCTGTTCTTCTGCTTCATGTGGATTTGACTAATTTCCCCAAAGCAAAATATAACTATGCATTGTTCACAAAAAGGGCAACGAGAGCAATAAGCTCCGGAGATATTTTTAACCATAGCCTGAGCTCTCAAGAGAACAAGTTATCTTCTCTGAAATTGTCACCCAATGTTGTGAAATAGCTCAGTGGCACTCTAACTTTATCTGACTGGATTTTTGCCCTTGTAGATACTGATAAAGATTACATTTTTTGAAACAGACAAGGTAATGATCTCAAGTATAAATTAAATGTGAAACTCCATTCACAACTCATGTTAATGATTAATGTGACAGATTTCACACAGCCTTTTCTTAATATCTTGACTGTAAAAAGGCACATTGTTAAGGGATCATTGTATATATGGGAGGCATTAAACTGATCAAAAGTGACATATAAGACTTTTACATTCTTACAAAAAAAAAAATCCAATAAATGCGGTAGGCTACTGTTTATTCATCAAAGACAAAAATTTCCAATTTTAACACTAAAACAACGCATTACAGTGATTTCTTGAAGGATCATGTAGCTGAAATTCAGCTTTGCCATCACAGGAATAAACTGCATTTTAAAATGTATTAAAATAATTATTTTTAAATTGTAATATATTTTTACAATATTACTGTTTTATTGTATTTTTTATCAAATAAGCGCAGCCTTGATAAGCATAAGAGACTTTTTTTTAAAAACCGAAGTAAAATACAATAAAAACAGTAATATTAACAGTACTACATTTGTCCAGACCAACAACCCTGTTTAAACCTGTTTAAAGCCCATAAAATGTCATGTGATGTCTGGGGTTTTTCCATGCAAACAGTACTTCCTCAACCACTTTAGATAAACCGATATGACACAGTAGCCCATTTAAGCTCAATTAAGTCTAATTTAGTCTGGACTACTCTGAACTACTTTTGGTGATGGAGGTTTGATCCAACAATTTTTAATTTCTGTCCAAGAAAGATGTTCCAAACATGTGTCAGTTGGTTTGTGTTTTGTTACTCCAAAGCTCTTGATCAGATTCACTGTGGTCTGTTTGGTATGTTTTCCCTGACACATATTCCAGCAGTTCCTTCTAATTATCAGGAATCAGTGATTCGTGTGTAATCTGCTCACTGGGGTGTCTGATTCAGAGCTGAAATTAATAACGTGAGGCGATAAGATGGGAACAGATAAAAGGATTACATTAGATACTGTTGCCGACATTAACCTCTAGCTATCGTAGCATTAGCTAAACCGCTAATTCTTTTAAGCCCTTTGTTTTGGGATTTTGGTGCCAAATAGATTCTGGTATATGTGCCATGGAGTTCTCATTAGGATGCAGAGGCTAGATGGTAGGGGTGTAACAATATATCCCAATACAAAAATGCACCAATAGCCCATGTATTGTGGGTAGTGACAATATATATTGTGTATAGTTCACCCAAAATAAAAATTACTGTGAGACAAAAAAATTCAGGTTTTCAGAGTTTTAGTGTCAGTACTACATTAAACTACTACTATATAATGTATATTTATATAGTATACAGTATGCAATGGGGGAATATTTGTGGGTCCTGTTAATGGCAAATCTCTTATGTTGCCAGTAAAAAGTGTCCTACATTATTTTAAATATATCTAGACAGAGTGCAAGCATATTCGTCTAAAATAATTCTGTATTTTCAGCTTCAGAATCACGAATATTTTTATTCTGGTGTCACCATTGTCCTGTGCATTGGGTTTCCAGCATTAAGTCCGAGTCTATTTATTTACACCCACAATGTAAAATCAAATTTAGCATTTTAATCAACAGTACATTTTTTGTTAACCTTTTATCATATGTCTTGGAGTATCGCTATAATATCGTATCGTGAGTTCAGTTTCGTGATATGTATCGAATCATGACATGAGGGTATCATTACACCCCTACTAGATGGCAAGTAAAATACAGGCCTAAAGATTCTGTGAGTGCTCGGTTTTGAGAGACATGCATATTTAACTCAAACTGATCTGTACATGACGGATGAGCTCGTCTCACACCATTCTTTCCTCCATCTGCGGTCATTTTTTTAAATCATTCTGCAAGTTTCAGTGGTTTCAAATCTTAAACCTGTTCAATGTTCAGAATCTCTGGGCACAAATTAGTAGTGTTTGGAAAGTATGACTCATTTCTGTGAATTTGGTTCCTCCAGACAGTTCCACATTAATGATTCAGTTATTCTCATGTGTTCCAGTTCAGTCTAATTGAGACTAACATTTCATATACGGTCACACTACAATACTTTACTTACACATTAATGAGCTTATTAAATATGAGACTCTGCTCAAGGACTTAGATCTCCACTTGAACTAAAGCAAAAACATAATAGATAAATAATTTAGTAATAATAAATAATATAGAAGGTAAAAAAATAAAGGTGAAGGAGGGATGCTGGAAGTATTGTAAGCTTATATATCCTTGAAATATGATTATATGAACAAGCTCATCCAAAATGTACATTCTCGTTATATTGACAGTTATGCATCATGACATATTGATCAAATCTCACTCATTGCCTAAATTATAGCAGATGTGGAGTTACATAACAGTGTTGCAGTTAGAGAAATATTTAATAGTTGTGCCTTAAGCACTAGTCTTATGCAACTCATCCTTGTTTTTACAGCAGCCATGATTTTGCTCATTAATAATTATTTGCATAAACAATACTAAAGGTCATATCCTGACAGAGAAAAGTGTTCATATCAAGTTCAGCACACTCTCAGAAAAAAAGGTACTGGGGCTGTACCCTTTCAAAAGATACTAATATGCAGGAAAAGTTCACCCAAAAAGGACATTTATCTCATAATTTACCCTCAAGCCATCGGTGTATGACTTTCTTCTTTCAGCAGAACACAATCTGAGTTATATTAAATTATATCCTGGCTCTTCCCAACTTTGTAATGGCATTGAATAGTGTCCGAGTTTTTGAAGCTCCAAAAAGCACATCCATCCATCATAATCCATCATAAGTAATCCATATGGGTTAATAAATGCATTCTGAAGCGAAGTGATATCATTATATAGCAAAATATTATATTTAAATAATTATATTCTAAATATAATATTATATCATAATTAAAACTTTATAAACTATAATCACTGTCTTCTGGAAACGGCTGTACGTGCGTTCACGAGAGAGTCGAGTTCCGGCGGAATGGTGACCTTTGACCCGACGTATGACGCAGGGCGTAGCTCCTCTTCTATTATATCTAAATCCTTCTCATTTTAGACTTCTAAATCGTGACCGGTGTTTTGTTTTGCTCTATCTATCTTACGTTTCCATTGTTATGCCGATGACACTCAAATATATATTTCATCACGGCCAGATGAATACGCTAAATTATCCAAATTGACAGATAGTGTTAAAGATATAAAAGATTGGATGACGCGTAATTTTCTTTTATTAAATCCAGACAAGACAGAGGTAATACTTATCGGTTCTAAAAACCGTCCACAAAACCTTTCACAGCACGACTTTAACATATTAGGATGCCCTGTTACTTTATCCGCTACAGTAAAAGACCTGGGTGTTACATTAGACTGCAACCTGTCTTTTGAAAAGCATATTTCATATGTTACAAAAACAGCCTTTTTCCACCTTAGAAACATTGCTAAGCTACGCAATATGCTATCAGTCTCTGATGCAGAAAAGTTAGTTCATGCATTCATGACCTCGAGACTAGATTACTGTAATGCTTTATTAGCTGGTTGTCCTGCATCTTCAATAAACAAGCTACAGTTAGTCCAAAATGCAGCCACTAGAGTTCTTACTAGATCAAGAAAATATGATCATATAACACCGATTCTATCATCACTTCATTGGTTACCTATAAAGTTCCGTATTAATTACAAGGTCTTGCTTTTGACTTATAAAGCTCTGAATGGTTTAGCTCCAGTCTATTTAACGGATCTTCTATCGCCCTATAATCCATCGCGCTCTTTAAGATCACTAAATTCGAGGCTTCTGGTCATTCCTAGGATATCCAGATCCACCAAAGGAGGGAGAGCATTTTCACATTTAGCTCCGAATCTCTGGAATAGCCTTCCTGATATTATTCGTTGCTCAGACTCGTTCTCCCAGTTTAAAACTAGACTAAAGACGCATCTATTTAGCCAGGCATTCATATAAAATCTTATTTTTAATCTTACAGTTACTGTAAATTCGGCCTCTACTTCATAAACGCCAGAGGAGAACTGGCCCCGACTGAGCCTGGGTTCTCCCAAGGGTTTTTTTTCTCCATTGGGTCATCTGATGGAGTTTTAGGACACCATCGGGTCACTTGATGGAGTTTTTTGGTTCCTTCCCACTGTTGCCTTTGGCTTGCTCAGTTGGGGATATTCAAATTAAATGACCCATCATACCACTGATCAGCTCTACCAAACTTGGATGTATTTTCCAGTAATAAACAAACACTGTTAAGTTGTTTTGATTGATACTGTGAAGCAGCTTTGATACAATCTGTATTGTGAAAAGCGCTATATAAATATATTTGACTTGACTTGACTTGACGCTACACCTACGTCATGCGTCATAAGCATGGATTACTTTTATGGATGAATGTGCTTTTTGGAGCTTCAAAAACTCTGACGATATTCAATGCTATTACAACGCTGGGAAGAGCCATGATATCATTTAATATAACTCCAAATGTGTCCGGCTGAAAGACGTAAGCCATATACACCTAGGATGGTTTGAGGGTGAGTAAAGTATGAGATCATTTGTTTAAGGTGACAGCTTTTGTACCTTTTTTTCCTGGGAGGGTATGACATGCCCAGAACCAATTCAATGAGCAAATAACACATTTGCAAATTGGTTCAATCAATTCATTTGATTCATAAAAAAATGTAAAAAAAATTTGAATCACTATCTTGAGATTGCTGAATGTCCAGCCTGGCATTCCACTGAAGTCCACGAGGCTGAAGCCCAAATGTGGGTCCAGTGTCAGAACTGAATCTGAGCTGTATACTGGGCAGCAAACTCTCTATCCTGCTCTGATCTGATGAATCACGAGTGCTCAGAGGATTTAATGTGCCATATTATCCTCCCTCAACCCTTCCTCTCTCTCACACTCTCTTCTCCTGTCCTCACTTTCCCTCCTCCCCGGAGCTTCCTGTGCATCTTCACACATCCTTCTCACATTCACTCCATTTGTCTATTCTCTATATTCCTATCTCATCTTATTTCTCTCGTTCTCCTCTTCTCTCCTCATTAAAGCTGCATTCTGTAACTTTTTTTGGGTTAAAAATTATCCAAAATAATTTTTTGAGCAAGTACATAACCAGCCAGTGGTCAAAACTCTCTGCTTGCCTTAGCTCGATTCAAAGCGGTGAGCCTGTAATAATGTTTTTAATTCCAGTGGTACTGGTGGATTTCCGCGGGAGATTCGAGCATGTCTTTGCGTCATTACGTCACATCTGTACACATAAAGAAGGAGTCTCGGCTAGTAGGCTATATTGTGTGTGAGGATGCTGGAGTTGGAGATTTATAGCCTTTTCTCACAGCACTTGATATAACTAAACTTATCAATTTGATGGCGGATCCAGAAAGGTTCAAACAACAATCACCAGTGACAAGTGAGATTCACCCGCTGTAAAATGCAAAAGACTTGGATCCGACTTTATAGTGGCTTCAGAAAAAAAGAGACTGCAACCGGACCCATGCGAAAACAAGGATAATATCGGAAGGACATTAAATGTAGTCACGCAATGCTGACGTTGTTAACATTAACAAGTTGAGAACAAAGTATAATTTGCACGGTTTGACGTAATATGATAAGCGATCGTTAGATTTAATTTACTGCAATGCTTTTTTCCCCTTAGTTGTTCAGAACAAAAGTGGATGTTACTTACTTGTTCAGGTGACATTTTCCGGTGAATATTCTTATGCTGGTCATACTTCCAAAAAGTAGAATCTGTGATTCCGAATGACAGTCTCTACACCGGCGCGGTGACTGACAGCTGCACAATATCCTCAAAACATTGGATTAATCCGCGCTGTGCCATGCCGAGGCACAACCCACGTAAAGTTGATAATTCCGCGAATAACTGCAATTGCAGATTTTGAACAGAGATGGCGACAAAGAGGAAAAACTGAACTGCAGCTTTAAAGCGTGTGCTTGAGTCATCCTTTAGGTATCAAGCACTGCCAGGTCTTCTGAAGGGTGGTGTGTGTGTGTGTGTGTGTGTGTAAGGTGTGTAGGAGTCTGAATCAAGTATTTTTACCTCCGTCCAGTCCAGTTATTTATATCTCAGCGTGTGATAAAAATTTCTTCCTCCCTTGATGCTGCCGGATTTCACTTTAAAGTGAAATATATGTGCATATTAATATCTAGAGCGAAGCGAATCTGCTACCCATGTGGCGCCTTTCCCAGTCACATTACTACAGTTCAACAAACAAAAAGTTGATTTTGAGTAACTTACATTTTAGACACTATTGCTATTTACACTGTCTATTTTTGCATCCGCCGACAAAGCCACAGCAGAATTGACTGTTGCTCGTCTCCTAACATCTACTTTTCATCCAGGTTTAATATAGTCTACTTTTATCAGGCTGAACACATACTGCATGACAGAACTGCAGCTCAGCATTAACTGCGCTGATCTCATCTGGGGTTACTTGTCTGTTTCGATTTGAATTTAAAAGTATAATTTTCAATGAAATACAAATTTATTCGCATCACTTTCTGAACGACTCAGAGTTGATAATAAAAGGAACGCATGTGATTGCAAGTGTTTCGTCTGGTCGCTTGGAAGGTTTTGATTAAAGATTGTTCAGAACAAAGTCATTGCATATACAGTTGCTGACATTCAGATTCAGCTTTGTAAAAATGTGTCAAAGTTGCATGGCAGAGCTGCCCCAATGTTTCATGCAGCCTAATGCAGTTAGGACAGAACAAATACAGTTACATGTACAGAAACTAAATGTCAGGCTGACTGTATTTAGATTTACACCTAAACAAAAACTAGTTTTGCCTTTTAATATCCATGAAATTAGATTCATTTAAATATCTATACAAGCAAATGTCAAGTTTTTCTTTCCTTTCCGAGTCGCACTACTTTTCCCTATGGGGCCCTGAATAAATCCCATGCTTTGACATGATAAGGGTGGAGGTTTCTGATAAAAAGTGGGAATATTGTGAAAGATGTCTTTGACCTCATGAGGTTACTCTCAGAGACTATCTGTAGAGAAGCATGATATCACGCAATACAAAAATGTATCATCCCACATCCTTGGACCTCATGGGAAACTGTAGGAACTGACAAAGACTTATTTGTGGATTGTAATTATCAATTTTATTTATTATGTGTGACACAAAACAATTCAGGGCACTTTCTGAGTCAGTATAGATATGCTTCCGCTGTTCTTTCATTTCTTTGTCTCTCTCTTGCAGGTGTCTCTGAGCACTGAATGTGTGCGTGCCGTCATGAAGCTGACGTACTGTCCTCACTGTAGCGGCGTTACCATTGCCAAGCCCTGCTCAAACTACTGTAAGAATGTCATGAAGGGCTGCCTTGCTAATCAAGCGGATCTGGACACTGAGTGGAGGAACCTGGCAGGTGGGCGGGGCCAAGATAGACCCTTATAAGCCCTGTCTCAAACGGCACCCTAAACACTTGCAGTCTTCTTATGAGTCCGTCCTTTTGTGATGTAACGCCGCTTTGGCTGTCTGGAGCTCGCTGCAGAACCTGATTTCACCAAGTAGAACATGTTCCTGGATCAACATCTTTGTGGATCCTGGAACAACATTCCAATCAACCAATCAGATTTGAGGGACAAGTTTATAATTTATGTCAAGTTTAGTCTTACGACCAGGGTTAGGTGCTGCTACATCAGCGTTATTCAGCCGATCATTTCCCTCTGATTTTAGGGATAACTTATGGATAGGGTTTGGTTTAGAGGTAGGGATATGGTAAGGATAAAACATTTTTTGACAGGAATGTTGTTCCAGGATCAACAAAATATGTTGACCCAGGAATGTGTCTAATTCATAAAAATCAGGATATGCAAAATTTTGGGAAAATTGGGGCGCTCGCAGACACACTTCTGAAACTTCAGAAACAACAAATGGGACTCCCTACGGTCTTGTAGACTTAACGAACATGCGCACGCGACAGCCATTGTAAGTCCATAAGACCGTAAGTGCATATAAAGTGTGCCACTTGGGACAGGGACATCAAATGCAACAGTCGGTTTCCGGAAGTAAAAATTCCATACATCTTCAGGGGGAGTGATTTTAACTCCAAGGTTGTTAGTTGATGGTAGTCTTTTGCTGAAGCCATCAGTTCTCATTATTTCAACTTATTTGTTTTTAAATAATGGTGTTTAACAGTGGAATTCCTAGTGCTGCGAAGAAAATGCCACCAATCTCGATCAGAGATTCACTGCGAGCAAAATGTAGCAAAATGGCATGGAACGCTCTCTCCAATGAAGCACTGCAAATGAGTCGGTCTTAATACAGCACATTTAAAGGTAGGGTAGGCCTTTTTTGAAACGGCTAGCAATAGCAAGTCACGAGAGATGGCGTTAAATTAACTTATTTCTCAAAGCACATAACATTACAATAATTATGAACATAAACAACTTAAAGAGACCTGTACCACCTGACTGCTGCAGATTCATTTCGGCGTTGATAGTGTTGCCATTGAAATAAATTTGAGTCACAAATCACCTACCCTGCCTTTGAATTAATAATTTAATCTTTTTTTATTTCATTGCCATTTGCAATGTTTCATGGGATTGTGGTTATTCCCCTTATTAAAGCCATTAAGTACTTTTTGTACGATTTTCAAATACTTTTTTTGCTTCAAATCAAAGTTTATGATATTGTGATTTACCTTGTAGTTGGTTGGTTGTCTACATGTCAACATGATATAAAGACTGTGTTTGTGTGTAGATGCTATGCTGGAGGTGGTTGACAAACTGAGTCGGCCTTACAGTGTGGATTCGGTGGTTCTGTCTCTACCAAAACGCATTGCTGAAGCTATTCTCTACATGCAAGACAACCGCAACACATTCAACAATAAGGTCAGTGCTGAACTTAACAGACTTAACCTTTTATATATCATGAATTCATTAATACATATTGAACCAAAGTTAACCAGAACCCTGTGCCAAAACCAATGCCATGATTTGTTGTTCTTCAGGTGCTTCAGGCATGTGGTTCTCCTGCTCAGAGCTCCGTCTCTGATGACCAGATCAAGCGAGGGAGAAACACAGCAGAAGAAGTCAGCAGCACCCCAGGAGCCCAGTTGGAGAAACTGGTGAGTGTGTTTAGATGGTGTACTGTTGCAGTTTTTGCTCCAGGACCCAGATTTTACATTGAGTATATAAAGTGGCAGCCCACCACAGTAACAAAATTGTTCATTATACAAAATGTCACAAACATTTAATTCAAAAAATATTATTTTTTTACCTGTAAAGCCTGACATATAAAATAATAATAATAATAATATATATATATATATATATATATATATAAATAATAATAATGTTTTCATATGTTTTTCATTGAGTACAATATTTGATAGGTCTTTTATGGTTCATATGGTATGATATAGGAAAATATGAAGTTCAAACTCGATGAGAAAAAAGTTCAGAGGCTCAAATATAGTCAAATTGGTGCAGTTAATGATATTAATATAGCTGAAAAATAAGATAAAATTCTGATACAGTAGCTTGTAAGGTAAATCAATAAAATCTTTAACAGTATAGCACGTACATAAAATGCCTATAAATATATATATGGATAATCAAGTAAAGTTGCTTCAGTCCAGTAAGTGTTAATCTTGAAATATTACTAACAATATAAAAGATATTTTTACGTTTACTTTATAAAAATCAGTAAAGATTTCACCGTAAAAAGACATGTGTACCACAACCTGAATGTGGACCTATTAAGAATCATTAAAAAATACTAAAAAGTATGAACTATAAATCAGATGACATGTAGTATATTGCGTACAACAGGTTTTACTGCAACGGTCTGATCATAGTGATAATTTAGAGGCCTTAAAAATGTGTGTATCGAAGAGGATACACAGTAGGTTTTATAGGGTTAATATTACAGTGAACTGCAGGCTCAATAATATGCTAAATGATTAATGTTAGCATAATCTAAAAAAAAATTATGCATTTTTTGTAAATGCATATAGCAGAAGTGTTATTTATTTTATTATTTGTAATTATAATTGGTTTTTCGTTGCCGTATGCCATATTTGTGAGATCACATTTTCTTTCTCTCAGTTATCCGATGTGTCCAGAATGCTGAGGGATATGATGCAATACTGGGTCCATTTGCCCAGAAAACTGTGTGTGGATCGTGAGTCTGGACCGAGTGATGTAGACAGATGTTGGAATGGAATGAATGTGGACAGGTAAATGCACACGAACAGCTCAATCAACCTCAGTTTTAATAGAAACACACACTGTGTTGCACAGCTGTACTGTCTTGTACAGTGACTACAAGATGGCTCTCTGTAGATTATTTAATAGCGTTTTATAGTACAAAATATGCAGCTAGGGAGCACAGATATTGTCAGCAATGGGAAAATGTGCACTCAGATTTCTGTTCTGTCAGGTATCTCCCTGAAGTGATGGGAGACGGGTTGGCCAGTCAGATCAATAATCCTGAGGTGGAGATCGACATCACTAAACCAGACATGACTGTACGCAAACAGATCATGCAGCTTAAGATAATGATCAACCGACTGAAGTATGCCGTCAATGGAAATGATGTGGACTTCCAGGACACCAGTAAGTACTGTCTAATACACCAAAAAAAAGCCTAATTTAACAGAACTGAAAACTACTTATTTTGCTACAAAAGAAGGGATACTAAATGATTGACGACTGGTCATTGACAACGTGATTTGTTTTTTTTTTTGGTAACACTTTACAATAAGGTTTCATTGGTTAATATTAGTTATTAGTTAACTACATTAGTTAACATGAACTAATAATGAACTGCACTTCTACACCATTTATTCATTTTTGTTAATGTTAATTTCAACATTTACTAATACATTTTCTCATTATTTTACATTATTTCCATTAAAGGTGCTCTAAGCGATGTCACGCGTTTTTTTAGGCCAAAACATTTTTTGTCACATACAGCAAACATCTCCTCACTAACCGCTGGCTGCCTGTCCCCTGAACACACTGTAAAGAAACGCGATCTCTGTAGACAGCCCAGGCTCCACAAACACCAACAAAAACAAACTGGGCTAACCCACTCCACGAAACATGACAAACAGTTCCAGCCAATCACTGACAAGAAGGACTTGGGGGCGGGGTTTGGGGGTTAGTGCGCGGATGAGGAGGAGGGAGGGTCTAGCTAGCCTCCGTTTTGTTTGACAATACTTTAAACGTCAACAAGAAGTGACGTCACCCGACATCGCTTAGAGAACCTTTAACTAACGTTAACAAAGATTAACTAATACAGTAAGAAATGTATTGCTCATGGTTAGTTCATGTTAGTTAGTACATGTTAACAAATGAGACCTTATTGTAAAGTGTTACCGTTTAATGAACCATGAACCACTTACCACTAAAATGAATCAAATTCAAAACTAATTTAAAAACAGTCTACATTCAGGATCCAAAAATGTAGTTAACTTTAAAAGAGTTGTTACTTTTAGTTAGTTACTCTCCAACTTTGGAATGTAGCTTGGTCATTCCTGTGGAACGTTCCTGAACTCTGTCTCACTTTAGCTCATTGTTTTCTCATCTTTAGGTGATGATATCAGCGGTTCAGGAAGTGGAATGTGTGTCGATGATCAATGTTCCAGTGGTCCGCGTTTAAATGCCCCAAAAACGGACAAACCCAAAGTGTACGACTATCAGCCGGGTATCAAGAAGGTGGTGAATGGAAGAAGCAGCCAGAACCTGCCTTGCGTCAGCCTCTACCTTCTCTCATTGGTCACAGTCCTGCTTAGGCGATAATTGACAGGCATTCCCACCAACTGGGACTGAGTACAGGACTGGGTTGGATTGTGGAGGGGCGGGGTTAGTCACATTGCCAAAACAAACATGCAAACATCAACGCAAACCGGCGAATGCATCACTTTTTTTTTGTCTTGAATAAGAACACCATGGAATAATATTCTTAGATCTGTGTACTTTTTTGTCTCTTATTTGATATATGACACCCCTAGAGCTGGTCTTTTGCTTGTCTTTATGTCTGTGGTGAAAAGGTCTCTGAGAATGCTTCCATGATATCTAAAACAATAGCTATGAAAATCCACCCCAACAAACAAAACATGCAGGTTTTTCCTTATTCAAAAATAATTTTAGGTTATATTTATTTATTAATTAAGACCCATAAAGAGAAGACGTCTCAAAGCTTGAGAATGTCCTTCAACACTCGATCAAAGCAAATGAAAGAACGGCGTGTTCTCCTTTGTTTTAAAGCTTTCTAATCATGAAAACAAGCTTTACTGAGTCTTGTTTTTTGAAGACCAGCTGTCTCACTCTTTCTCTGTCTCTCTCTCTCTCTCTCTCTCTCTCTCTCTCTCTCTCTCTCTCTCTCTCTCTCTCTCTCTCTCTCTCTCTCTCTCTCTCTCTCTCTCTCATTGTAACAGTTTCCGCACTCCGCTTCACAAATGGGTTCCGGGGGCCATCCTAAAGAAAAACCCTACATGTATTTTACTCTGGATGTAAATAAACGTCTACTAACCACAGTCACATTTTCAGTATATCCTTGAAGGCCTCAACGGCACTAGAGCAATATATGGAATGAAACGTTAATGCACCAGCAATGAGAAAGAGATGGGCACATTTTACGAAAAGATGTGCTCTAATCCGTGGGACAGATAAATAATGACCGTCATCTCAGAAAGGGATTTTACACGCGGGAAAAGACAAGCCGGAGAATGAAAGACTCGAAACCAGGGGGATGTGGAGGGGTTTCTGGACATTGTTAATTTGATATTGATTCAAACCTCATCATAGAGATGTGTGTGTTATGTGTGAGCGTACTTCAGAGAAAGCGTTGTAAGAACTCACAATACGAAACTACACTTGTACTCAATACATGCTGCATCCATGTCAGATCAGATTAGTTCAGTGAGTCACATTTTGTATGTGTGTCTCAAATATTTCCCAGCCCCACACCCTGCCCTTCATTATTTAGCAGACAAGTTGGAATTGTTTATGGCACACACACAATGTTGATGTAAAAAAACGGTGTTGCGCAACATTGAGCAAACGTTTGCGTAACTTTTACCAATGAAAGTATGCCAGTTGTAGGCAAGAACCATACTCTATGCAAGTATGTAAATGCGAATAACATGCCATCATGCATACTAATGTGTGTTTTTGCTTGCGATGTAGTGATATCACACCTTAGTTCTCAAGGGGGCGATAGAGTTACCTTTGGATATTTGAGTGTCCAGGTAGCTATAGCTAAACATGTTGAGAGTTTGACTTACTTCAACTTGCTTGCTCAGCTAGAATTCACTTCAAACTGTTGCTCCACCATGATAGTAGATCAACAGTTTGCTTCTCTTTTATTATTTAATACATTTCAGTCCTGACAACTCTCGGAGTGGATTATTTCAACGAGCATTTATTGGCATGGGGCATGGAATATACATATGCCTAATTTTGGCGTAGATCTGCTACGCTGCTGCTGAGCAAATACAATCATTTGTTCAGCTTAGTCAAAATAACAAACAAAAGGACAGGCTGCCGCAAGAAAATGGTAGATCTCTACAGGTGGTGCTGGGGAGGAGGAGGGATAACAGAAGCTTTTATAATCGCGCAGCATGCCAATCACAGGCTAGGGTACGATATATATGGTTACGTGGATTAGGAAGTACTTCTGATTGGCCAATGGCGTTGGAAGAACCAATCAGTGTTTGCTTAGAGTCTGAACTACGTATTAAAACTCATTTCAAAAAGCAACGTGGAACTGAGCATAGCTAAGCATTTGCGTTCTCGTACTTGCATAGAGTTTCAGGCCTAAGAGAGAATGACGCATTTCGACCAAACCTGAGAAGAGCATATTTATTCCGCTCTATTAATGAACTTTGCGTTTCTAGAGGTTACAGGAAGTGATGTAACTGTCCTGAATGATGATTAAGGTTGCCATTAGCACTGTAGAGAAAATGCTGCAGTTTCAGCCAGTATATACAGTGGTGGACAGATCTGACCGGGTCATTACGATGGAGAACAACACCCTACTCTTACAGTTAGAAATGCTGCACTTTGCATGACGCACACGGCCACGTCCGCATGACTACATCATGACCAGCGGTCGATAACAGAGAAATATCCCACAGGCAGTGTTATGGATTGTTTTGTTGATCGATTGGATCAGATGTGGTTGAAGAAAAGGACCCGTGACGTGGCACAATTCACTAACTATCTGTAGAGTGATATGCTTTGAAATCAGTCTCAACTGTCTTTAGCACATTTGTCAAATCTTTGACGGTTAGTGGTCTGACTCCAGGTCAGGAAAACAGTCCCACCTGTTGGTGCAATGGCGTAATGGTGGCACTGCCACTTTCTCCTTACTGATGAATGTTGCTGAAATTGTCGAAATGTGCTGAGATTGAAAAAAAAAATGCATTCTGGTATATAGTTTATTATTTTTGTTAGTTTGTTTTTAAATGAACAATAATGGGGAGTTTGTGTTTAAGGTTGAAAGTAGAACATTTTGAAGAGACTGAAGAAATGATCTGTCCCTTGTTGTTGTATGTTCTTTAAAAAGAAAGAGAAAAACCCTTGTGTCAATTATATAGATCAAAAGATTTTGAAAACAACTGTCGTGTTTATTTTGTTCACACACTCACACACTTATAACACACAGACATGAGATGATACCCAAGTGCTTTGAATATTTCTCTAAAAATATTTTTCTTAAATTGGCCAGATTTCAGAAAAGAAATCAAACAATTAAATATAAGTGCAAACCATTATATAATCAAAACAGTTTTGAGCAGTTTACTGTTAAACTGAGTAAATACCATGGTACTTTCATAAACATTGGGGTTTATGTGTCTGTTTTACATTTTTATAATGTATATGAATTAACTATATTATTATCAACCTAATTTAAAGGGATAGTTAATTTTATTACTCACCCTCATGTCGTTCCAAACCCATAAGACTTGTATTCATCTTCAGAACAGAATGAAGATCCCTCCATTGACAGCTACACAATTACTACATTGACACTTCAAAAAGAGATTGTAAAATAAATCCAAATGAATTAAGAAGATTTTCAGAAGAGACTTGATTGCTTTATATGATGAACGGATTGAATTTAGGCTTTTATTCAGATATAAACATTCATCAACTCACACATCAGTTGTGGTAAAGGGGAGCTCAAGAATGTTCGCTTAACGTGCGAGAACCAATGAGGTTCATTCTCGGGTTACTCTGAACCTCATTGGTTCTTGCTGAAGCTCAAACGTGCTGCGTAACACGAGAATGAACCTCATTGGTTCTTGCTGAAGCTCAAACGTGCTGAGTAACACGAGAATGAACCTCATTGGTTCTTGCTGAAGCTCAAACGTGCTGCGTAACACGAGAATGAACCTCATTGGTTCTTGCTGAAGCTCAAACGTGCTGCGTAACACGAGAATGAACCTCATTGGTTCTTGCTGAAGCTCAAACGTTGGTTCTTGCTGAAGCTCAAACGTGCTGCGTAACACGAGAATGAACCTCATTGGTTCTTGCTGAAGCTCAAACGTGCTGCGTAACACGAGAATGAACCTCATTGGTTCTTGCTGAAGCTCAAACGTGCTGAGTAACACGAGAATGAACCTCATTGGTTCTTGCTGAAGCTCAAACGTGCTGAGTAACACGAGAATGAACCTCATTGGTTCTTGCTGAAGCTCAAACGTGCTGCGTAACACGAGAATGAACCTCATTGGTTCTTGCTGAAGCTCAAACGTGCTACGTAACACGAGAATGAACCTCATTGGTTCTTGCTGAAGCTCAAACGTGCTGCGTAACACGAGAATGAACCTCATTGGTTCTTGCTGAAGCTCAAACGTGCTGCGTAACACGAGAATGAACCTCATTGGTTCTTGCTGAAGCTTAAACGTGCTGAGTAACACGAGAATGAACCTCATTGGTTCTTGCTGAAGCTCAAACGTGCTGCGTAACACGAGAATGAACCTCATTGGTTCTTGCTGAAGCTCAAACGTGCTGCGTAACACAAGAATGAACCTCATTGGTTCTTGCTGAAGCTCAAACGTGCTGCGTAACACGAGAATGAACCTCATTGGTTCTTGCTGAAGCTCAAACGTGCTGCGTAACACGAGAATGAACCTCATTGGTTCTTGCTGAAGCTCAAACGTGCTGCGTAACACGAGAATGAACCTCATTGGTTCTTGCTGAAGCTCAAACGTGCTGCGTAACACGAGAATGAACCTCATTGGTTCTTGCTGAAGCTCAAACGTGCTGAGTAACACGAGAATGAACCTCATTGGTTCTTGCTGAAGCTCAAACGTGCTGCGTAACACGAGAATGAACCTCATTGGTTCTTGCTGAAGCTCAAACGTGCTGCGTAACACGAGAATGAACCTCATTGGTTCTTGCTGAAGCTCAAACGTGCTGCGTAACACGAGAATGAACCTCATTGGTTCTTGCTGAAGCTCAAACGTGCTGCGTAACACGGGAATGAACCTCATTGGTTCTTGCTGAAGCTCAAACGTGCTGCGTAACACGGGAATGAACCTCATTGGTTCTTGCTGAAGCTCAAACGTGCTGCGTAACACGAGAATGAACCTCATTGGTTCTTGCTGAAGCTCAAACGTGCTGCGTAACACGGGAATGAACCTCATTGGTTCTTGCTGAAGCTCAAACGTGCTGCGTAACACGAGAATGAACCTCATTGGTTCTTGCTGAAGCTCAAACGTGCTGCGTAACACGGGAATGAACCTCATTGGTTCTTGCTGAAGCTCAAACGTGCTGCGTAACACAAGAATGAACCTCATTGGTTCTTGCTGAAGCTCAAACGTGCTGAGTAACACGAGAATGAACCTCATTGGTTCTTGCTGAAGCTCAAACGTGCTGCGTAACACGGGAATGAACCTCATTGGTTCTTGCTGAAGCTCAAACGTGCTGCGTAACACGAGAATGAACCTCATTGGTTCTTGCTGAAGCTCAAACGTGCTGAGTAACACGAGAATGAACCTCATTGGTTCTTGCTGAAGCTTAAACGTGCTGCGTAACACGAGAATGAACCTCATTGGCTCTTGCTGAAGCTCAAACGTGCTGAGTAACACGAGAATGAACCTCATTGGTTCTTGCTGAAGCTCAAACGTGCTGCGTAACACGAGAATGAACCTCATTGGTTCTTGCTGAAGCTCAAACGTGCTGAGTAACACGAGAATGAACCTCATTGGTTCTTGCTGAAGCTCAAACGTGCTGCGTAACACGAGAATGAACCTCATTGGTTCTTGCTGAAGCTCAAACGTGCTGCGTAACACGAGAATGAACCTCATTGGTTCTTGCTGAAGCTCAAACGTGCTGCGTAACACGAGAATGAACCTCATTGGTTCTTGCTGAAGCTCAAACGTGCTGAGTAACACGAGAATGAACCTCATTGGTTCTTGCTGAAGCTCAAACGTGCTGCGTAACACGAGAATGAACCTCATTGGTTCTTGCCAGTGCTTTAAGTGGGCCGGTACGCACCGGTACTCAGTACCGCCACTTCCAAATATAGCTCTTGAGCGTACCGCCACCTCTCCGTGCGCCCAGAACGTGCTTTTAGCGTACCGGTACGCTCATTTGCACATCTGTTTTAATCCTTTGGCTGCGCTGCCGCTTTTCAGAGCTCCCTTCACAATGCACGCCTCCTAATTCGTCCCACCGAGAGCAGAGACTACATTACCCATACACCCTTGAGTTTTACAAGTGAAAAGCGCATGCTTCGCTTTTGCCGCTGTCAGTATTAGCTGCTCGGTTAAAATACAAACAGAGCATCACATTGCGTGCCGTGTAACTGTCTGGTTAAACCCCGCGAAGGTCCGTGAAGACTGAAGATCGTGTAATGACGTAGGGCTAGCTCATTGGTCGCACGTCAGAGGTGCCCGCGCCATTGGATGTGCAGTTGCCGCAGTACAGTATGAGCGAGCCAGATGATCAATGTGTTTTACATATAAGCTTCATTAAATCAGAAACGGAGTTTCCCTGCACATTCACTATATAAAATTCACTGGAGGAAAAAGTTCGCGTGGCCGTCGTCAGATTTGGAAGTCGCTCAAAAGGCTCTTTCGCGGTTGTGGCTTCAGTCGACTTCAGTGAGGCACGGTGGTTTATGAGATGAGTAGTTCTTTTGCTCGGAAATGAAAATATGTACACAGTCTTGTACCTTTGATTTTATTTGGATTTTCTCTTCGTTTTTTCACTCGAAATGATATGTTGTATGCTTATGAGTTCAGCCGTAGCTGATTATCCTCAGACATGCTCTAAAACTCTTTAGATACGGTTTTTCCAAAACGTCAATGGGAGAAATGAATGGGAAATTTACTTCCGGCACCGAAGCTCTCTCGGGCTGTGGGCGGGACTGTGATGCTCTATACCCCAGCCCAGACAATAACATTTAATTTTGTAACAAAATAAAAGTTTTTTTTTTTTTTTTTACAAATGTAATTTTACTCTGTTTATTAATGTTTTTACTCAACATTTGTGCAGTTTTTGGAGGATTTATGATATCTTTTAAATTTCTATAAATAAATAAATATTTATTTAAATAGGCTTTTTACAACAACAAAAAAACAGCATTTTATGTCAAATTCACTTTATAAAAGACCCAGATTTCTAACTTTCATTCATGGAGATAACATGGATAATTTTACATGGTTTAATGTAAGATTTTTGGCAATTTTTTGGAAAATGCAGTTTTAAAATAAAATAAAAATCACTTCAACCACTAGATGGCTATAGAGCTTCACTAAATGCTATTTGCTATTTGACTAATCAAAATATATCTTTTCACAAGTTTTTCCAGTTGGATTCATATCCACATTTTGTACATTTTATTTATGTTCAGTAGCTCTTTCTACTGTAGCTCTTTCTAAGGGTATTTTTTCAATACCATTTGCACATTTTATTTATGTTCAGTAGCTCTTTCTAGCTAAAGCAAATCCACAAACTAATAAAAGGATTTATTATTTTTTATAAGGTCGTCTGTTGACTGCTGTTTATATAAAACCCCTTCAATATAGTTGTTGTTACCTCAGGGGAGGAGGGGAGTCAGCAAAAAAATAAAATAATAATAATAGATTACCGCCACCTCTTTTGGGCCACATTTAAGCACTGGTTCTTGCTGAAGCTCAAACGTGCTGAGTAACACGAGAATGAACCTCATTGGTTCTTGCTGAAGCTCAAACGTGCTGCGTAACATGATAATTAACCTCATTGGTTCTTGCTGAAGCTCAAACGTGCTGCGTAACACGAGAATGAACCTCATTGGTTCTTGCTGAAGCTCAAACGTGCTGAGTAACACGAGAATGAACCTCATTGGTTCTTGCTGAAGCTCAAACGTGCTGCGTAACACAAGAATGAACCTCATTGGTTCTTGCTGAAGCTCAAACGTGCTGCGTAACACAAGAATGAACCTCATTGGTTCTTGCTTAAGCTCAAACGTGCTGCGTAACACGAGAATGAACCTCATTGGTTCTTGCTGAAGCTCAAACGTGCTGCGTAACACAAGAATGAACCTCATTGGTTCTTGCTGAAGCTCAAACGTGCTGCGTAACACGAGAATGAACCTCATTGGTTCTTGCTGAAGCTCAAACGTGCTGAGTAACACGAGAATGAACCTCATTGGTTCTTGTTGAAGCCCAAACGTGCTGCGTAACACGAGAATGAACCTCATTGGTTCTTGCTGAAGCTTAAACGTGCTGCGTAACACGAGAATGAACCTCATTGGTTCTTGCTGAAGCTCAAACGTGCTGAGTAACACGAGAATGAACCTCATTGGTTCTTGCTGAAGCTCAAACGTGCTGAGTAACACGAGAATGAACCTCATTGGTTCTTGCTGAAGCTCAAACGTGCTGCGTAACACAAGAATGAACCTCATTGGTTCTCGCTGAAGCTCAAACGTGCTGAGTAACACGAGAATGAACCTCATTGGTTCTTGCTGAAGCTCAAACGTGCTGAGTAACACGAGAATGAACCCCATTGGTTCTTGCTGTAGCTCAAACGTGCTGCGTAACACGAGAATGAACCTCATTGGTTCTTGCTGAAGCTCAAACGTGCTGAGTAACACGAGAATGAACCTCATTGGTTCTTGCTGAAGCTCAAACGTGCTGAGTAACACGAGAATGAACCTCATTGGTTCTTGTTGAAGCCCAAACGTGCTGCGAAACACGAGAATGAACCTCATTGGTTCTTGCCGAAGCTCAAACGTGCTGCGTAACACGAGAATGAACCTCATTGGCTCTTGCTGAAGCTCAAACGTGCTGCGTAACACGAGAATGAACCTCATTGGTTCTTGCTGAAGCTCAAACGTGCTGCGTAACATGAGAATGAACCTCATTGGCTCTTGCTGAAGCTCAAACGTGCTGCGTAACACGAGAATGAACCTCATTGGCTCTTGCTGAAGCTCAAACGTGCTGCGTAACACGAGAATGAACCTCATTGGTTCTTGCTGAAGCTCAAACGTGCTGCGTAACATGAGAATGAACCTCATTGGCTCTTGCTGAAGCTCAAACGTGCTGCGTAACACGAGAATGAACCTCATTGGCTCTTGCTGAAGCTCAAACGTGCTGCGTAACATGAGAATGAACCTCATTGGTTCTTGCTGAAGCTCAAACGTGCTGTGTAACACGAGAATGAACCTCATTGGTTCTTGCTGAAGCTCAAACGTGCTGCGTAACACGAGAATGAACCTCATTGGTTCTTGCTGAAGCTCAAACGTACTTTCTCATGTTACGCAGCACGTTTAAGCTTCAGCAAGAACCAATGAGGTTCATTCTCGTGTTTCACAGCACGTTTGAGCTTCAGCAAGAGGTTTGTTCTCGAGCGTCAAGCAGGTTTGGTTGAGCTTCTGTTTATGTTTGCTGATCAATCTGTATATGTGAATAAAAGCCTAAATTAAATTTGCATCATGTAAACATTGATTATTAAATTGTTTAATTAAGGTTTATACATAGTTTCCATAACAGACTTCAAGATTAAATTTTACCATCTTACTGCTGGAGCTTCCAGTTTGCTAAGTACTACTCATTTGCCGTACTGTTTTTCGCATACTATATAATAGGGAAGTATTCTATTTTTGATTCAGCGCCAGAGTCCAAAATCACTCACTCACGTTTCATTCACTCACCAAGTGAACTACACACTTTCGGACACAGCCAACGTCTAAAGATTAGCATGACACTAGCAGCGGACATACTAAAAACAGGTCCGGAGCATTGTAAATGAGTGGAGGGGAGCGACAGAGATTCTTTGCAGTAATCACTCTGCTGTGGATCCACTCCGGGATTTCACGCTCACCTCTTTCTGGTGAGGAAAAAAAGCTTCCAATAATGTTGTGGTGTCATGAAGCCGTCTATAAATGTATTGTATGCATCCAGTGGATGTCATATTATGAAGAACATATACTATGAACAGTCCTGACTGAAATTTGAGACTAAACTACTCCATTCTGAACATTTAATTATAATATTATTTATACACTAAGTGATGTGAGAACCAATTAGACTTATATTTCATTGTTATGACACTGTTTTCCCTCTTTTAATGTCGAAAGCCATAAACTAACATACATCAACCTTTTTTCAGATGCTTTCATCTCAGCTATGAGGGTCTGTTCCAATGTTTTCTTTCCTCTCACCTTCTTGTCTCCTGGGTAGAGTCCATCTGTGCCCTCTACACAACTTATGATATCAACAGCCCTTTCCTGTCTAATTGTGCCAATCTGTCCATGCCAGTGAATCCGCTCAGGGATCAGTATCAGTGTCTCATTGATTATTCTGCCTAATCTCATTTGTTCTACATCTCTCTCGCTCTCTCTCTCTCTCGACATGTTTGGCTCATGCTGTTTTTCTCTCTTTCCCTGCTGATCAGGTGGGTCTGTGTTAATTTCACCCAATTGTGGAGGTTGATTACTGAAACAGACATCATTTATATTGTGAGCTCCTCTGTGTGGCTCTGCAGAGAGAGAGAGAAAATCGCATCTCTCATTCTGGAGCTAAAATTGCATCTTATCCCATCCAAAGACACATGCACACACCCCACGCTCGGTACAGCAGATGGGCAATTTCTTCATTAAGAAACAGGGTTTTATATTCGTTCATTTTGTTTCCATGAAATGCAGCCTGGACCAAATTAAACTGGCAAAAACTCAAACAGGGGCTGAATATAGAAAATTACATTTATTATTTATTATTATTATATAACTTTTAATAACTTCCTATTTTTATCAATTCAGTATGCTAAGTTTTATTTCTATTATAATTTATTTGTTTGATTGCTTATTGCATTAAGTGATTCATATTGTTTTCTTGGTTTATGCAGATGTAAAAGTCCTTTTCACCTCAACATTAACAGCATTATTAACCTAAAAAAAAAATCACACTTGACATCTAGAATGATGCCATATATATACTGTACTTCACTTCTTTCTTATACGAGATCTCATATTCTCTATTCTCTTCAATTAACCATTGATATAGCAAATATCATTGTCCAACTTTTATTGTCCTCTTGCATCACATACCATTGTAATGGATTTGGACACAACCATAATATTCTTTCAATCAATACCATAGCATATGAATGATAATCGTACAGTATTAAGCTTTATGTCAAAATGAAATATTGCCCGTCTGATTCCATCACAGTAATGCTCAAACTTTCTCCATCACTCTACAGAGAACTGTACGCCTGCTTCATGCTTTAAACCTGCCGTTCCACACCCCACATGGAGGCCTGCAGCCCAGCTTCAGATTGGTCTGTTTGAAGCTTATCTCTTTTATGTGACATAAAGGCCCTGCAGCAAGTCTCTCACTTTGATGAAATCTGGTCAGCAGGCAATGCGACGCGCATCCTCTTTGTCCTGTGTGCTCAGAACACAACCGCTTCCACTGTCTTCCCCCAACAGATTGATACCAGGCAGGTTCCCCATAAAACAAAAAGCTTCAATGCGACAACGTGTCAGCATGTGTATTTATTTTTCAGAGCGATGATGGCTGTAGGAAGATCTGAAGCGTATCTCTTCCCACCTCCAGATGGATGGTGGTTAATAGTGTGACAATGTGATCGTCCAATGTCAACAGCACTATATTCCACATCTGAGATTCCTCTCGTGTTTGTAGAGCCACCGGCCAGAAAAAAAATGTCATACAGTTCTTATTTGGGTTCTTAAGAGCGGGTCCAAACGTTATTTTATTGAATTTGTGGTTCATGTCTTTTAGACATTCTTCTGTCTCCGTTAAACATTCCTTTCTCGCTAGACTAAATTGACCATTGCTGTTATTTATCCGCATCAGCGAGCTCTTTACTGATTCATAGCGTTCCACATTAAGAGTGCCTTGACCCTGCTGACAGATTGAAAATCCCTCAAAATATTTTGTGCAGTGTCTTCAGGAACACTGTGAAATACAAGTTTCTTGCTTACTTTGACTGTTCCACCTTCCACTTATATATCACAAAGACAAAGTGAGTGGTGCTTGTGTTTCCCACAATGCTATAGTGTTTTGTTGCCAGGTCTTTGCTGCTAAGGTAAGTGCTTTTAGCATGTTTCTATTGGTTGTTATGGTGTTTTGTGTGGCCTATCTAAAGCCTAGTTCACACTACATGATTTTAAGCCCGATTTAAGCCCGATTTGCAAATCGTTGAGCCCGCCGACAGGTCAGGGTGTTATCGCGTGCAAATCGCGGGGGATTAGCAGGCGATGAATGCCGAGCCCAGAAAAATATCTAGCATGCTAGATATACAGAGCTGTCGCACGACTCAACCTCACGTGATGTCACGAGCTACAGCCAATCAGAGCAAGGCATGGGTTGAGGTCTCCGGGGATTGGCGCGCGTGCTGTTTCGCGTCATTTCCGGTTCGTTTTATCGCGTGATTTTTCGTGACAAAACGTGGTTTGTAGACAAGATAGAATCGTTGGGTGACAGAGTTGTTGTCAACTCGTGTAGTGCGTTACCTCCTGTTGCGGATCAATCACGTTGTGTCGTGTGGTGTGAACAGCTCAACAACTTGAACACTCCTGATTTCACAGAGAGCAAGTCATGTAGTGTGAACCGCACAGTTCAGCCCGACGTTTTAAAATCATGTAGTGTGAACCAGGCCATGTAGTGTGAATTTGCCTTCTTCAATGTAAATCTATGGGGGGTTTTTTCTAGCATGTTTTTCGAGTCTTTGTCATTTGTTTGTATGTCTTTATAAATTTAGCAGTTTACACAATGGATTAAATATTATAGATATAAAAACTACAGATTTGCAGACAGGCAAATTCAAGTCGATCATTTGCCGCCACCTACTGGCGAAATATGTCATTTTAAATCTTCACTAAACTAATCTGTAAATTAATCTTTTTGATGAACAGTTTCAAACGACTCGGGCCAATGGGAAACCAAAGTGAGCAATAATAGTTCTACTTGCCTTATTTAATATTACTAGGCTAACTCTATCTAGAAGTTTGGTTGCTAAAATTTACTAAAGACATTTATTAATCCTAATTTGTTTCTGATAATATTTCCAATTACCCACGTAGGCCTACAGTTTGTTCTTAAATGTCTCATACTGTCAGCTATTCCTTTATACATCTCTCTCAGCAGGACTTTCCATGACTTGTTGCATGTATTCATAATAAAGTCATGTTTAAAGAAGATTTCAGCTGGTTTTGATCACTGTAACATCTGATGAATTTCAAGCATCAAAGCTGACTGTTTACAATGAGCTTACGTATGACAATAAAATACATGTGTGGCAAACAACTGGAACATTTTAGTAATTATTTTGATATGTTTTATGCCATACTAACTCTGACTGTGAGAACAAAAAAGGTCAAAGATCTGTTTTTCATGTTAATTACAATAAAATGAAATGCTGCTTCTAATTAGGCTATATGTGGTTGATTTTCTAGAAACAAATGCAGATTTGAACCTGTCAGATATTCTGATGGAAATCTTTCATTTTTAGCCAAGCCTTTGCTGCCATCTCATGGTTGTTTATAAGGAATTTTCTGGGTTCTCTATCTAAGGTCTGCTGACAGTATATGGCGCTCTGTTCATTGCCACAAAATGAATACTAATAACAATGATAGACCTCCATGAGTCTACATTATTTACTGTGGTACTTCATAGTGCTGTACTTCCAAGGAGCATTCTGATTTACATATAACTTGAGAACGATCCATAGTAGCCTATTAAAGTGCCTGTTAGAAAACAAGTGTATAGCTTTTGTTGTTTTGAGATCACTTTACCACAGTTTTCTCAGAACCGAGCCTCTCCTGGCTTTAAAATCCCACTCTTTAAGACATCTGGAGGAGAATATACCCAACATAATAGAGAGAAAGCCGGACAAGGAGAGAGAGTCTGAACTTCTCAGATAATTGCCAGGTTGGCCTACATACCTGCTCACTTGCTTGGTTGGTCTGGTACTGGGTCAGTTCACACAAAGATAATCAATTACACTGGCTCTGATGGAGTGGGGCAGGTTATAGTCTAGTATGTATTTTAACACCAGACAGAAAAGCCTGAAGCCTGTTTTTTTTGTGTAGTTTTTTTCTGTGGCCCATATAGGCTACACAGAGAAACATAAAGGTCTGAATGTTGCAGTGACCAACTTTTTAAAGGGATACTCCACCCAAAAATGAAAAATTCTGTCATAATTTACTCACCCTCAAGTTGTTGCAAACCTGTATGAGTTTCTTTCTTATGCTGAACACAAAGGAAGATATTTTGAAGAACAATTGGAACTTTGGCACCATTGACTTCCATAGTATTTTTTTTTTCTATACTGAAGTCAATGGTGCCAAACAACTGTTTGGTTCCAATCGTTCTCTTCCTTTGTGTTTAGCAGAAGAAAGAAACTCATACAGGTTTGCAACAACTTGAGGGTGAGTAAATGACAGAATTTTCATTTTTGGGTGGAGTATCCCTTTATAAAGACTGAGTTAAGCATCACATGCGAATCAATCTCTATCATACAGAGTATGGTTTGCCTTTCTATTTGTCCTTCTACATAATTTCAGACCAGATCAATTAACTGATTCATTCAAAAGATCAAGCTCATAAGAAAAATGTACTCATCTTTACTCCCGTGAACAAGCCGTGGAGACATGCCATGGATGTTATTATTTTCAGTAATGTTGAATCTGTTTTTTAAACAAATCTATATGTTTTCAGAAGACTTGGAATATAGTACACGAGTCATAGGGACTACTTTTATGTAGCTTGCTTTTTGAAGCTTGAAAGATTGATCTGTTTGTGTTCTTCATTCAAACATTAAAGAAATTAATTTTCAGATATGGAAGCTTTAGCGTAAGTTCAGCCAGGAATACTCAATTGTTACGTCATCTAACCAATCGTGTTCTAATACTCGTAGTTTAAAAGACATAGACAGTAAAAGAAATGGACACAGCGACCCCATAGACTTCAACGGAGAAAAGTGAAGTCAAATAGAAGCATTCACTTCCTGATGGCTGAGCGCACTGCGCATGCTCAAACTGAGCTTGAAGGCGTAGTTGTGACGTGAGCAACCTGACTGACAGTTGTACGTCTTCTAGTAGCGGCGCCAAGAGGAATCTGAATCATTCCCTTCCGAATCTTGCAGAGCCAGAGATCGTGAGTATAAGCTGTTCATGAGCAACTTTATGACTCTCTATGGGCTTCTCCCTTGACTTTATGCCTCCACGTCCCCCGATTGTGCGTGAGCTTCTACATCTGTCTTTACGGTCATTTCTCTTCTATGCGACAGAGAGTCGCGTGTTATGACGCAATCGTTAGCCTATTTTTACAAAAACTGCTTCTACGGGGTCACAACGTAAGATACAAGGTAATGGAGCATTTTATACATTGTCGTGTTTCTTTAGAAATAAATAATGGACAAATGGAGTCTTTAAACGTCTCAGATGTAAAGTTATTCGCTGTCAAAGTGACGCAAAAATGAATGGGAGTCAATGGAATGCTAACAGCAGGTGAAGGCTTGTTAGCCAATGGCGGCGCCCGGGGAGACTTCAGTTTCCGGCTGGTGGATTACCCCCTTGATAAAAGATCGGTACTTACACATGTCTGAGTTTGCAAATGCTGACGCCAATATTCACCTCCATCCTCCCCACCACCAGCAGGATAGTCCCTTCCCAGACCTCCCAGGGGGTCGGCTGCACCCCTGCCTTCGTCTTCAGGCAGGAAATGCAGAATCCGTTACCCTCAGATTGCGAGTTACGGATGGGGCCTACGCTGAATAACTTTATATCACAATATTTGCTTGCTGGGCCGTTAATAAATTTATGCTTTGTTACGTCATTTTGCCTCCAGAGACTTCCTGGTAGAACTAGTGTGCAAGTGCTTTTATAGTTTCAGCGCCTGCAATTCACCTCCTGTCCATTGGTAGGCAGTAAAGCACATGACTTATGATAAAGTTCTGATTATCAAAGTTTTGCAGGACTGATGCAATAAACAACAGAAAACAATTAGGGCTTAAGAGACTCTACTACACTAACAAAAACATACTGTGTACTACCTACCTTTATTTAGGAATATCGTGGCATGTTTTGAGGTAGGCTATATGTAAATAAGGTACATGCACTACCGTTCAAAAGTTTGGGGTCCCTAAGGTGTTTTAAATGTTAATTCTATAATGCTCACCGAGGCTACAATTGTTTGATCAGAAATAGTCCAAACAAAAGTATTGTGAAATATTATTAAAATATTAACTGTTTCTTATTTTAATATATTTCAAATTGTAATTCATTCCTGTGATGACAAAGCTGCATTTTCAGCATTATTACTTCATTCTTCAGTGCGATCCTTCAGAAATCATTCTAATATGCTGAATATTTTCTTTTAGAAACCATGATACATGTACATTTTGAAATTTGATGAACAGAAATTCCAAAAGAACAGCATTTATTTGAAGTAGAAAACTTTTGTAACATTACAAATGTCTTTACTGTCCCTTTTTATCAATTGCTGAATTAGGTTTTATTTTATATTTATTTGTATATCAAAGTATTAGCGGTATGTTACCATTACAGTACTTTTTTTTAAAGAGTGCATAAATCCTGAGAGGCTCGCTCAACCTGAGTTCAGCTAATTCAGACGAGGAAATGTCATATTATTAGATAAAAATTCCAAATCCAATTATATGTGAGGCTGTTTGAGGGCACCGTACCAGGGGGACACAATTACAATTTCCATAGAAGAAAAGATGTGAGTAAGAATCCTGATGTAATTCTCAGCAATCATGGAGAACTTCCTGAGCTTCCAAACCGTTTTAGCCAGGCTGAAGCTGAAGTGTGTGTGTGTGTGTGTGTGTGTGTGTCTGCAGGTAATAAACAGTGCTGAGGCCAGCTGAGCAAAGTTGAAACTTAATCTGAAATAAATAAAGAAGAAAAAAAACAAGCCCTGGTGGCTTCCCTTAAGCCACATTTTATATCATACATCCCAAAATGCTGCCCAGGTGTAAACAAACTGACAGATTCATTACCATACTGCTGATACAGGTTCAGTTTTTTCAAGGGGTTACTCCCTAAAACTACATTTCAACTAAAAACTTTCTAGCGCTTTGACTCTATCAGTAGAAGTTCTACTAAAGGCATAGGAGAAGAGCTACTAAAAAACATCAAGGACAACATTTTCTAGCATAGAAGAGGGCAACATTCTCCAAAAGATATGACTTTACGTTATGCACAGCGGAGACAGCTTTAGCAGTCTTATTATCATAGTTACTGAAGAGTAGAGTCTATTTCCACTGCAGTTTGATAATGGCTAGTCATTATGGAAGATAATCTGTGCCTTATTGTAATTAAGTCATTTCAGAGGAACATTGTTAAAAACACTCATAAAGTTGTTTTTCATTAGCAACCTGCAGAAATTGTTTTGAAATTAAGCATTACTTAATTTTTGATGACGCTTAAATCTTCACTGAAAAACAAAGCACAGGGATTTGTGACTGCTACAATGAAAACATTCAGTCTAAACTGGGCAGAAATTGTTAGTCAAATTTTAGGTTAATGTTTTAGGTCTTGGGGGTGCGATCAATTAGTTAATTGAGATATGTTAAAGGGTATGTTTTTTGCGCACACAAACACTTAAACATATATATATATACACTGACTCACCTAAAGGATTATTAGGAACACCTGCTCAATTTCTTATTAATGCAATTATCTAATCAACCAATCGCATGGCAGTTGCTTCAATGCATTTAGGGGTGTGGTCCTGGTCAAGACAATCTCCTGAACTCCAAACTGAATGTCAGAATGGGAAAGAAAGGTGATTTAAGCAATTTTGAGCGTGGCATGGTTGTTGGTGCCAGACGGGCCGGTCTGAGTATTTCACAATCTGCTCAGTTACTGGGATTTTCACGCACAACCATTTCTAGGGTTTACAAAGAATGGTGTGAAAAGGGAAAAACATCCAGTATGCGGCAGTCCTGTGGGCGAAAATGCCTTGTTGATGCTAGAGGTCAGAGGAGAATGGGCCGACTGATTCAAGCTGATAGAAGAGCAACTTTGACTAAAACAACCACTCGTTACAACCGAGCAGAGATGCTCACAAGTCTCTGAGCTAGAGTCCAAGTCAAGTCTCAAGTCTCTGAGCTAGAGTCCAAGTCAAGTCTCAAGTCTCTGAGCTAGAGTCCAAGTCAAGTCTCAAGTCTCTGAGCTAGAGTCCAAGTCAAGTCTCAAGTCTCTTGTGGTTATAAGTGTTGCATCACGTACAGCGACCCATCCAGGTTGCTTAGAACACTGCATAGCTTTAAGGAATTCAAAGCATGTAATATGTTAGGTTACACTTTATTTCGACAGTCCACTTTAGACATTCTACTAACCATGTACATTTTCAACTACATGTCAACTAACTCTCATTAGAGTATTAGTAGACTGTAGTAGACTGTCAGGTTATGATGTGGGTTCGGGTTTGGAGAACAAGTTGACTTGTAGTTGCCAAGTTACTTATAGTCAGTAGAATATCTGTTGGGGAACCAACAAAATAAGATATTTTAATATATAATTAGCAGATATTAAGCCTACTAATACTCTAATGAGAGTTAGTTGACATGCAGCTGCAAAGTTACTTATAGTTAGTAGAATGTATAAAGTGGACTATCAAAATAAAGTGGTACCATATGTTATTATGACTCCTTTATCTATTAGCATACAGTATCAGCTTTGATTTTGGTATATAATCAGTATAAACAGGCTATTGCAACATGACAAAAACACCAAGAATGCTTTACTTTTAGTTAATTTCTTTATTTTGCCTTGTAGCTTGAACATACCAAGACATAAGACCAAATATAGAAAATGATATAACTCACAACACTAAAATTGACACACTCCTATTTAGTGCAAAACATCAGTGTAGCTAAATGCAAATAAACTATTGCATCCAAATTAAATTTTTAACACTACAGTGCACTTCCAAAACATTAAAATGCTCAAAATCTTTAGTGTAAATGTGAAGCAACTGACCAACTTATGGCATGTAACTTGTTAAGAACAAAATGTTTAGAAATAAAAAAATCCAAAGGGTGAGATCAGACTGGTTAACCTTCTTTTCTCTTAACACACTAGGTATGGGCCACAAAACATTTTTGGCTTCTTCTGGCTGCACTGCCTATGCAACTAATCATAGCTTATATACTGTAAGTCAACACATCCCAGACTCTCAAACCAGTGTAACGTTATAACTAAATGAAACTGTAACGTTACATGATCAACAATCCTGTAACCTGTTTGTAGACAACGGGCAGCCAGCGGAACGTAAATGATTAACGTTACGTTAATCGACCACCACAAGTTTGGCAATTAAACAATCGCTCATTCATATTTCATAAGGAAGACAATCGGAGTTAACCTCCCGTAATGTTAGGTAGCTAAAGCAATAAGCAAGCTAACGGTAGATGGTCAATGCTGAGCTAAACATGTTTACTCACCTATCAGGGTGCGTTTTCAGATGCCTGATAAAATTAGATGTAGTTGAGCCAGAATCTTTTATCGTGATACTGCATATTTTGCATTGAGCGCTTCTTTTGAGCGCGTCTTGTTTGAAGTTGGAACCCAAAGCTAACGATGAATGGCACAGCAGCGGCCGGTGCAGTCGAACTTTTTGTTTGTTATCCTCTCATGTGTGGTCGCGCGCGCGCTGCCAGCAATAGGCCACGTAGTACGTAGTACATGGTTACGTAGGCAGGTTATAGGTAACGGAGGGAGGGGGATAACAGCGAGCTCATCAGACGTTTCCTAAAAATAAACATTGTTCACGAGTCCCGCAGCTCGAGTCCGAGTCGAGTCTGAAGTCTTTCGAGGACGAGTCTCAAGTCGAGTCTAAAGTCAATGTGTGTGGGACTTAAGTCGCACTCGAGTCCGAGTCTCAAACTCGAGTCCCCATCTCTGCAACCGAGGTATGCAGCAAAGCATTTGTGAAGCCACAACACGCACAACCTTGAGGCGGATGGGCTACAACAGCAGAAGACCCCACCGGGTACCACTCATCTCCACTACAAATAGGAAAAAGAGGCTACAATTTGCAAGAGCTCACCAAAATTGGACAGTTGAAGACTGGAAAAATGTTGCCTGGTCTGATGAGTCTCAGGTCTGATGGTAGAGTCAGAATTTGGCGTAAACAGAATGAGAACATGGATCCATCATGCCTTGTTACCACTGTGCAGGCTGCTGGTGGTGGTGTAATGGTGTGGGGGATGTTTTCTTGGCACACTTTAGGCCCCTTAGTGCCAATTGAGCATCGTTTAAATGCCACGGCCTACCTGAGCATTGTTTCAGACCATGTCCATCCCTTTATGGCCACCATGTACCCATCCTCTGATGGCTACTTCCAGCAGGATAATGCACCATGTCACAAAGCTCGAATCATTTCAAATTGGTTTCTTGAACATGACAATGAGTTCACTGTACTAAAATGGCCCCCACAGTCACCAGATCTCAACCCAACAGAGCATCTTTGGGATGTGGTGGAACAGGAGCTTCGTGCTCTGGATGTGCATCCCACAAATCTCCATCAACTGCAAGATGCTATCCTATCAATATGGGCCAACATTTCTAAAGAATGCTTTCAGCACCTTGTTGAATCAATGCCACGTAGAATTAAGGCAGTTCTGAAGGCGAAAGGGGGTCAAACACAGTATTGTGTTCCTAATAATCTTTTAGGTGAGTGTATATATATAACAAGATGTTTCTCAAATACTATACTGTATGTCTCTCTCTCTCTCTCTCTCTCTCTCTCTCTCTCTCTGTGTGTGTGTGTGTGTGTGTGTGTGTGTGTGTGTGTGTGTGTGTGTGTGTGTGTGTGTAAAAATGATTACTTTCAACCCTCATTCTGACCATCTGTCTTAAAGGGGTCATATAATGGTGCATGCACTTTTACAAGTTGATTGTACTGAAATGTGTGTTGGCAGTGTCTGTACACAACCATCATAAAATGATAAAAATCCATCCAGTGTTTTTGTTTTAATCTCCTTATATGTTTTCCCCTGCCTCAAATCGAGCCGTTCGACCGTGTGACGTCACACGCTCGCACGCCCCTCCCACGATTGTTGATTGACAGGAGCGTCTCAACACAGACCCGCCCTCGCGGGTGAGATCAGCTCCATGAGAGAGCTGTCAATCATAGTCTGCGCGGACCGGCGCGTCATTGTTGATATGCTGGAGCACTGTCTATGAGCAGAATGGCGTCTAAGCGATTGTGGTGTTCTGTTCTTGGGTGTAATAACGAACACAGCAGTCATTTTAATGTTCCTAAATCCGAACCGCTGAAGACGCAGTGGCTGAGTTTGTTTTCGAAGGGAATATTCCCCACGAGCAACGTCAATGCGTTCATGTTTGCGCGAATCATTTCTCACCAGACTGCTTTATAGACGAGGATCAGTATAAAGCTGGATTTGCTAAGCTGCTGCTCATGAAAAATGGATCGGTACCAGATATTCGTGTTCCTGCTGAATCTCCAGAAGAACGGAAGTGAGTGTAACGTTTTATTAAACTTTATATTAATATATTAATCTTTGCAAATCGCTAGCTGCACGCTTCACAATGAATGCGTCTAAGGTTTACACTCAGGGTACATTACGGCATGTTTTCTATGTAGTATGACGTTCTCAATATAATTCATAATCCCACGTTTATACTGAACAACGCGTTATGGTTATTGAGTTACAAATGGTGTACGCCAGAGCTCTGGTGTACACACAGAACAGAGAGGCGGAGTCAGCAAAGCTCATGATCATTTAAAGTCATATGCACTGAAACGGCGTGCTGAAAACAGAGCTGTTTTTGACCAGGTAAAATAAGTGTTTTCTTACAATACTAATGAGAATTTTTAATTAAAGTATATTACAAACTTTTAATTTAGACCCTAAAGAATCATATTAGCTTGTACAAAAATGGCATTATATGACCCCTTTAAATGATCTGTTTTTAAGGAGCGGCTCCTTTAAAGGGGACATATCAAGAAAATCAGACTTTTTCCGTGTTTAAGTGCTATAATTGGGTCCCCTGTGCATCTACCAACCCTGAAAACGTGAAAAGCAGTAACTTTGTTTTGGTAAGCCTTTCTTTGCAAGCATGTCAAAAATTAAGCCGATCTGATTTTGCTCCCCTTCTTACGTAGGAAGGGGATATTGTAATAATACAACGTCCCTTAATCTGGACGTCTCCACCCGTGGCGCCGCCATTTGCCATTTGGTTTTCACAAGCGACTAGCCTAGAAATCTAGACGCACCCTAGCGGCAGCGAAAATTATTTCGCAGCCAGTGTGGTCTAGCAACTCTCCATAGGCTTTTGAGCTGGAAAAACCAAAAACTGGTCGGGCCAATCACATCGTGTATAGAGTCGGCGGGCGGGCTTAACACAATGATGGCACAGTTCATGACGTTCCGCGTGATTTCCATAGGTGATTTCCCTGCTACTTGAAAACAATGAAGATGCAGCGGTCTTTCGAATCGGCTTTGGCCGCGACTCTGGAGGACTTGGAGTTAAGAGAACGTCCCTTAAGTCATTCTTAAAAAAGGAAGATGTGTTCGGAGTTTGGCTTGTTAGTAAATGGACAGTCATTGCATAGGAAACACTTTCAAGGCCAACTCGCTATTGCTTGTGACGTGAAGAAGTGTTTTGAAAATATTATCTATTTAAAACCGTTATTCACAGACAAACCATTATGAAATAATTTACTTGCTGTTTGTAATTCTGCTGCTATCAGATCCAAATACAGCTGACTGCTTCATCTGTCAACAAAAGTTTATTTGAGATCTCTCCATTACACCATGCCTCGTTTACAAAACAAAAAGCATTCAAACTCCCTGAACTAAATATTCCTATGACATGATCCAGGATGTCATTAAACATAAAGCATCCACTTGTTCCTAATGCTGGTATCCTTCTGAAGTAGGCTATGTCAGAAAGTGAACGGGCAACTGTATGTATACGGCATAGACAGCGTCAGTGATTATAATTATGGGTTCTATTTGCTTTTTCTACAGGATGCTAAGCTCACATCCAGTGTGTCCAACGCATTCTCATCCTTTGGGCTCATTTAGGTGACGCCATATGACATTTCGTCGAAATCTTACGCACATGGCATCCTTTAGCGACAGTGGCTCAGTGGTTCATGTAGGTTGTCTACAAACCGAAAGGTTGGTGGTTCAATCCCCGGTTCCACTTGACCAAGTGTTGAGGTGTCCATGAGCAAGACACCTAACCCCGGCTGCTCCCGACGAGCTGGATGGCGCCTTGCATGGCTGACGCCGCCGTCGGTGTATGAATGAGTGAGTGAATGGGTGAATGTGAGGCAATATGTAAAGCGCTTTGGTGGCCATTGGGTCTGTGAAAGCGCTATATAAATGCAGTCCATTTACCATTTAACATTTAGCGTCAATATAACACGCACTGTTATGGGTAGGTTTTGGTCTGGGATAGGGTACGGTTATGACGCCTTGGCAGTGGCGGTTCTACATTGAATTACACCCTGGGCGAGACCCCCTTCGAGCGCGCCCCCCCCCCCCCCCCCCCCCACCAAGAAAAAAAACAACTACAATAAAATCACATAGGCCTACCGTTCATTTGAAAAGAAAACAGTAAGAAAATCCAGTTATTTTGCTATATTAATCTAACTTTCAGGGAGGAACCAGCTCATTGGTTACTGCCTCGAATTCTATGCATGGCACACTTTTAGTTATGACTTGTTAAACTATACTTTGTCACGAAATAGAGTTTTTAAAAGTGAAAGTGGCCGAGAGATACTTATGTAGTAACACAATACTTATCTCTTAAATAATTTCTAATAACTCTAATATTAACAACTATCCAAACTGTTTTAGACCTAAAATAGCTTAGGCCTTAAATGTCAGAGAAAAGGACAGAATCAGAGATTATTTTTTAATAGAAAATTGTACTTTGCATATTATAGGCTACTGTAAAAACACAGTTGATTTTAGTTGATCATTATGAAAATTATTTTCATTTCATGAATATAGTGACCAAAATGATCACGGTTAAACACAGAATCTTGTTAAAAAAGAATCTTGTTAAAAAAGTAGGCCTAATACACAATGAAATCTATTCACCAAGTTAATAACATTAAAGATGATGGCCAAATTTTAAAGGAGTGTGTTTTATGTTATCAAATAACATGTACATGTTCAAATAAACTTTTGACAAAAAATATTTTATAAAAAGATAAACCTCACATATTTCAGCCTTTAAATCATCTTTATAAAAAGAATGGGTCAATAAAGATAAATTCCTGACATTTATAATGCACAGTAGCTTATTTAGTAAAATTCGGTCCGATTTTCCCATGGCTGTCGTTGCTATACAACCATGCACTGCGCTCTCCACAACGACAAAGAAGTTTTAGTAGCTAATGGATTTCCACGACAGAAAAACACTTGCTGTAGCTCTGCTAAAAGATTTATTTACGGAGAAGAGAAAAACACCCACGTGTTTGGGTGCACCCCCATACTGAAAAGATTAAAAATGTTCATATCGCTGCTCCTGGAAAAAATGAGCACGTCGCTTCAATTATGAGCGCGCTTCCCGTGCGCCTACATTTGAAATAACGACCTCGAGCGCGCAAAAGACGCGATATGTGAACAGCCCCTTGGTGAGCTACCTCCAATCTGGAGACCCCCTTGACATAGCTTCTGTGCACGGCACCTTCTCAGCAAGCAGGGGCGCCATTGCCAATAATTGAATTGAAATGATAGAAAATAGAAAACCTTCGCGGCGCAGAGGATTTTTTTTAACTGCTCGTGCCGCCCCCCCATGTGACATGAAAAAATGCCGCCCCGGGCGACTACCCGGTTCGCCCGTGCCTAAAACCGCTACTGCGCCTTGGGATCTGCGTCTCATATTCACGCTAAACGATGCCATGTGCGTCGGATTTAGACGAGCGTCACCTGTATGACGCCTTGGGTTTTGCGTCTCATATTGATGCTAAAGGATGCCATGTGCGTAAGATTTCGACGAAATGTACAAAGCGTCACATGTATGACGCCAAAGGATGAGAACGGGCTGGTGTGTCACACTGAAGCAACTGAATGAAGTGATTGAACCAGTGGGCGGGGCCTATGGTGCGATGGTGTATAACTATTCATCGATGTCTTGCTCTGGAGGCAGGAATATGCAAATGATTTGCCATATAACATCACAGCAATTGCAAACCACAACCATCCTAATCAATTCCCGATGGGCAAAATCAAGTCTATTTTTTCTTGTAGGAGATGCTGTTTCACTCGGATATACATCAAAATAGCGAAGAAAGGACTAATGCAACTTCTATTTCTGAATTGTGCCTGGCATGATATTATTGTTTATTAATGTAAAGTTGAGTGTGTTGCATTGTGGGATGCTTTAATCTGTGCCATTTGGTCTGGCCATACGTTTTCTAATGTAGTTGGTAATCCATATTCACACAAAAAAGTGCATATTGTACTATACATACTGCAGAAATACTGTAGTATGAATATTACGGTAGTGTGTCATTCTAAATTTAATCAGTCTCAGAAAAGTCTTAAAAATCTATTAAACTTGTCGACACACAAACTCTCTAAAGAATATTACAGTACAAATACACTTTCATACTGTTACACGCACATTTAATGGTCTAATCTGAAATGAGCTTGGTTCCATTACAAAGCTTATATTCATTTAAAAATTACATTAAACCATAGTATTCTTTATTTCAGGACTGATTCAATTTTCTTATTATTTACAAAATTAAGGATATAGAGGGGTGTGTGGAATAACTCCGTCATGCGCTCATGGTTTCCTTTTTCTCTCCAAATTCTTTGTTAAATTAACCTGGTGGAGCCCAACAGGACCAAGTCAATATTCCATATTCTAAGTCAAAACTATCCAGACTTCCTCATTTGTCTAGTAAAAAGAAAACTTTTTGGTGAATCTCATATGAGTCAGAAACGGTCTGGCCCAGAGGAAAAAAATATTGCTCAGTAGTTGCTTTTCCTAATCTCTTCTGAATCTTTAAAGGAGACAAATGTGAGCGATCCAGAGTCTAAGTAAGAGAAATCTGAGCACTGTGTGTGATGTTGCTGAGATCTCTCCTAAACTTTAGAGGACACAAATGTGAGCGATCCAGAGTCTCTAGGTAAGAAGAAAAATCTGAGCACAATGTGTGATGTTGATGAGATCTCTTCTAAACTTTAAAGGAGACCGTTGTGAGAGTGTTAGAGTTTTTTTTAATCAGGAGACAAGTGTGAGAAGCAGGAGACTCAAGCAAAAGTCTCCATTTGATGTTAAAGTAAACCTCATTTTTAGGAGAAACATTTGAGACGTTAAAGAGATCTCATTTTTGATTTTTCTTACCTCTGGGGGTGCATTGAGTCAACCAATCAGCCAATCATTTGCTGACTTCATTGCTCCAGAAAGTATTTGAGGCTAACTGCAGGCAAGATGTGAAAATGAGAGGCAAATGCTGTATTTACATTTGATTGACATAAACAAATTGCGCTCCGAAGGCTATGAGCTCGGCAACAGGTAATATATCTGCAGTCACTCACGGGAGGGAATTGTGTTTTCGCTGAATATTCACTGGCACAGATACGGATTATGCCACGCAGGTTATTCGTAATGCTAAACATCCCTTAGGGCAAAGTGTTCGCTGATATATTTCAATAAGGAGACAAGGATGTGCTACATTTCCGTCTGTGATAGAGCCTTTCCAGCTTGTCTGCAGTTTCAATTTGCATTCCCTAATGCTGTTGTTTGCTTTCCAGATGCCTGGAGCACCCACCCCCTCCCACCATTGTCAGCCGACAGGCCACGGATCACTCCCTCTCCTAGACTGAAACCCCCTGTCCCCACCACACACATACATACATTCTGATTGGCCCATCCATCAGCTCTCCAACAAGCACTGAATCCAGGGACTTTGGGGAAAATGAAAAATCATTGACTGAGAAATTGGCAAGTAACAGGACCTCACTGCAGTTTAACAGGATCTCAACACAATTTGATAGCGAGTCAGAGTCTATGGGACGGAAAATGGAAATATGGGGGGAAGAGAAAGAGAGAGTTTAATCGAGTCTGCCCTCTGTGGCCCTGTTTTGAATATCAGATTAAGTATGAAAATGAGCAGCTGTCTTTGAAATATTTAGAAGAGAAAAACAAAGAGAGCGATGACTGATCAAGAGCTGACTCTGGTGCATTAATAAAAAGATGCAAATAGAACAGCGCTTTTTATCAATGCATGTCATTTCTTCATAACATTTGTTATATGCTTGAAAAGCATCAAAACTAGAAAATAGTTCCTGTTATTGGGAAAAATAATAGTGCATATATAATATAACTAGATTTGACATCTTTCGTTGAAAAGATGTGAGTGGTACTTTCTTGTGCAAAACTTCCTATTCTGTATGGTTCAAGGTGATTGCTTACCGGACACCCATAACATTTTGGATTTAGATCAATTCCACAGTGTAATTTTTTTGCTCCTTTTATTGTCTGCATGTGAAAATCATGAGCCTGATTGCTTTACAAGTAATAGTACATTAGCACAATAGTCACATGCTGACCAGTGACCATTAAGAAGAGTCAAGAGGTTTGTTGAAATCTCTATCCCCAGGTATGAGCAATAGTAAAAGTAATGTGTGCCTTAGCTAGGACCATGAATAAAACACTTTTCCAAACCGGAACAAACTCATTACGGACTTTTTACGAAGACAGAATATTTTGGCATGGTATTGTGAATGGCCAATTACTGTATCTCTCTAGACCCAGCAGTGCAAAATCTTAAAGTCCCCCTGTGGGGAAAATCAAGCTTTTAATGTTGTTTATATGTCTATGTGGGTTTTTTTAATATGCTTTCAGACAAACCATGTGTAAATTCATAAGTCAACAACAATGAGTGGATCTCTGAGCTAGTGTGAGTGAGTGGAGGCGGGGCTGATTTGCATATTCATAGAACCGCTTGGCGCTTATATTAAATGAGGCATAAAATAAATTTTATTTTAAGGCATGAAGAGAAAAAAAAAAGTTTAAATATGTCATTTTGGTGATCAAAGATGAGTTTTAAGGGATAAAATTATTGACTAGGGGGACTTTAAGAGACACAACTCTAGCTTGACTGAACAACATTCATGGAGCCAACAGAATTTTCTTTGAATCACTAATCAGAAACTGGCTTGGACAGTGTCCCAGTTCTTTGTTCTCCTCTGATTGGTGGACCCTCAGGGTCATGTGCAGCGAGCGACATATTCTGTATCTCTGAGAAATAGGAAATTTTTTTATGAGCAAGGCGTTTAATATCAGGCTGCTCCAGAGTGACCTTCAATGCAATTAGTTTCTGGTGTCAAAAAGTCACTTTGGAAAAGGTGTCTGCAAAATGACATGTAACCAAGAAACTAAAAGTAATCTATGTATTTCAACAGCGAAGCTTGAAATGTCTAGGTCAAAGAGACACAATTTTAATTTGAGAATATTATCCCTTTAACACAGCATAATTGACGAGGATTGCATATTTAGTTGTTTGTGTACTTCAGACTGTTAATGCTAATTTATACCGGGTGAGGAAGCTTTGTTTAGTAAATGACGATTTGAATTTTTTTTTTCTTCTGTTTGCACTTTGCACACATCCCTGTTACGGTCTTAATATTAAAATGGATGGTTTTGAAGCTCATCTCTCTAAGGGTTTTCAAAAGTATACTTTTTAAAATGACTAGAAGAGGGTGTGACTAAATGACTAGACTAGTAATATTAGAGTGCTTTAGTCAGTTCCTCCAAAAAAACGCGATTATGCGATCGCATGATTTAGTGCATATTCAGCCAAAGTCCGCATATTTATGCGGGGGCCGCATTTTTTCATATACGCCGCACTTTCGCCGCATAAATTGCCAATTTCCGTGCAAAATATGCGGGGTTTGCATGATTTCATAATCCTCGCATTTTCGTTGCAAAAAAAGTCACATATATCTTAGCAGAAAGTTGAAAAATGTTGCGTTTGCTTCACACAAGAGCAGCCATTTCCCCCTGTTGCCATGGGAACGTTATGAAGTGACGTCATTCCGTGACGTGGACATCATCGAAAAGCTGTAAAATAGGAGCACACTTATTTTTGTACATTTTATTTATTCATTTTTTACAGAAGTTGTAGCATATTCCTTTTGTAAAGCTACAGCACTTGTTTGACTCATCAATGTTTTGTAAGTTTGATGTGTTTATTAAGGTCTGAAATAAAACAAGATGAGAACTTAAATATTCCCAGCACTTTCGATGTAGTATGCTTGCTTATCATAGGAAGTAATAAGGAATAGCTCTTAACATTAAGGTAGTCGCCTAGTGAGAACAGGGTGTAGGGGGGATCACTTTTTTTCTCTTTTTCATCAAACCGCCGTTTTTGCTAGTTCTACCAGAAAGACTCGGGAGAATAAATACTGTAACAATTAATACATTTATTGATAGCCCAGCAAGCAATAAAGTTCTTTGGCGTAGGCCTCGTCCATGGCTCGCAATCCGAGGGTCCGGACTCTGCATTTCCTGCCTGAAGACGAAGGCAGGGGCGCAGCCGACCCCCTGGGAGGTATAGGAAGGGACCATCCTGGTGGTGGTGGGGAGGATAGAGGGGAAGGAACCATCTTGGAGGTGGTGGGGAGGATGGAGGTAAATGAAAGCGTCAGCATCTGCGAACTCAAACATGTGTAAGTGGTCTTTTATACCGCAAGTATTAGACACGATTGGATAGATGAGAAGGTAATAAGTGACGTAGCAATTGAGTCTTCCTGGCAGAACTTAACGCTAAAGCTTCCATTACCTGCAGTTTTTGCAAGTTCCCGCAAATTTTTGCAAGTTCCCACAATTTCATCGCATAAAATTGCATAAATATCCCGCATATTCCATCGCATTTTTTAAGAAAACGGGCCGCATAATCAAGGATTTTTGTCTGCAACAATCACAAAAAAACTCTGCGTTTTTCTGGAAGGACTGTTTAGTTTGTTGGAGAGGCTGTTCACTGCAGAGCCAATGGGTGGAGCTTGACATCAAGACACCCTAAACCTAGCCATAACCCCCTAAACCTAATTAGATTAAACTCCACCCATTAGGTCCAGAGGTGGGGCTGGACTAGGTCAAGTTTTGGCTGGGTTTTGAATAGCAATTGGCCTGTTTTGTTACGCAGACCTGGCAACCCTAGTCATTTGGCTCTGCAGTGAGCACCACTTGGTTTGTTCAAGAGAAAAGAGTTTAGTTCAGCTTCTTCCAATTGAATAAATTACCCTGTATACAACTGTGCAGAATTCGTTAAATGCAGCCCAGGCTATATGAACACACCTGCCTGGGGTCTGCCCTGCAGGCTTGTTTCAGGCTTACAGTAGCAAAAGATAAAAGCAACATTTCTTTAGAAGTCAGAAGTATTTAATTTTTAAGCATTTCTTAAAAAGCTAAACTTTTTCGGGGGGAAATAAAACCACTGTCAGAATCGGTCTCTGGTGTCTTCATAGATTAATATTTCATTTCACCACAACAGTATCAAGTCTGATCCCCAGGCACACACAGGAATATTTCAGCTGTTTGCAAAATGACGTCTGGTGTCAAGCTCTGACATTTAGTGGCGCGCTCCTGTCCTCGAGCCCTTTTGCATGCTGTCATGGAGATAACAGGAAGATTATGGGATGGCCGAGTGGTGAGCGTAGTGATGTGAAGCTAGTGCTGTGTTTCTGTGTGAGCGAGGAGCCAGTCACCAGTAAAGGTCTCAGCTCAAATCAGAAGGTCAATGCGCTGGCTATCATCCTGCCTGTCTAATCTGTTTACGTGTCACTGGCTGTAGTACCGTCCGCATTTGTGTTTTCCACAGAACACACTGACAACAATTAATATTTGTATGTACAGCTGTACTGTATCGTACAGAAATATAGCCCATACAAAATGGGCCTGAAACATTAACAAAAATTGTTGTTTGAAATAAAAATATAAGTTCCAAAAAAGAAAAACATTGTTGTTTGAAAAAACTAATTTTCATAACAATAAATAAGACAGTAGATGGCATGCATGTGTTATGAAACGTGTTATGCAACGTGTGTGATGAGCGAACTGATAATTTAGAAAATTACTGCATTGTGCTGCGATTGACCAATCAATCAATCAATCAATCAATCTAAATTATATTAAATTGGCTTCATCACTGTCTCCTCTCCACCAGTAAGCTGGTGTGTGGTGGGCGTTCTGGCGCAATATGGCTGCCGTCGCATCATCCAGGTGGATGGTGCACATTGGTGGTGGTTGAGGAGATCCCCCCCTTCCATGTAAAGCGCTTTGAGTACCCAGAAAAGCGCTATATAAATGTAACAAATTATTATTATTATTAATCAATCAGTATGGATGAGACGAGACTGATAGCTGAATATTATGGAAGCTTGTTTTCACCATGGAATAAAAAATAAAAATAAAAAATAAGGGTAATTGCGACTATTTATCTCGCAATTCTGACTTTCTATCTAAGCAAAAGTCAGAATTGTGAGAAACATAGTCAGAATTGTGGAAAAGGGTTCCATTTTGTAAGAATACGCTGTTGAATTTGAATTGCCGTCTATGCAGAAAGATTAATTTTCATCATAATGCTGTAATTACTTCCGACAACAAGTGTGCTGCTATTTTGAAAAAAGGGTCTTTATTCTATCAAGTATTGACTACTTTATTAGCCAATCAAAGCTAAACAGCAATAGAGAAGTGAGCGTTGTTTATATAGATGCCAGAGAAGTTGGACATGATTGGAAAAAACTTTCTGGATATTCACTCTGCTCGAGAATGTACCGGTATGTGGTTTTACCCTGCCTTTCAGACAAAACCTGGGGTTGGTATCTTTATTGTTTTTAATGCAGTTTCATTTAGTGAATGTGTGGCTAAAAGGATTTGATTACGTATGGTACAAATGAGTTTGGTTCATTCATTTCAGGCTTGATTTTCATACTGTTTAATAATGTTTGCATGTGTTTGTTTATATGTCATGATTAATGTGCAGAGTGTTTATAAGTGCCATTGCATTGCATGATATCTGGGTAGATTTTAAAAATGGATTTTGAGTGACTAATTTTTGTGTTGAAATTGTATTTGCGCTGTTATGGGTTACTTTTATCTTCATGGATGTGGAAACAAAAGTGGAATAGTGCACTACCTTGTAATATACTGCTTAAATAGCCAGTCAATATTTTTTACTTAGTCAATATTTTTTACAATATCTATTTCGCCTATAGCTTTATCTTATAAATTCAAAGTTCACCTGTAGTAGTTGTTTTAAAATCATCATACATAAAGTTTCGTTTCAGCTGTGCAGTATACAGTACATAGCCTGGGAATACAGGTTTTTGAACATTTGCTTGCTTGGATTTAAAATGTAATGGTTTAGCAAAGCCTGGCCTTACTGAGCAAAACCTGATTCTTTAAATCTATTCTAGTATCTTCTTTGTTCAGTGTATGCCTCAATCTCTCTCTCGTCAGCCCCTCATTTCCCAGTACTGGCAGCTCCACTCTTCAGCCTAATGACACTGTAATTGAGCGTTACCCAGATAGCCGAGGCGTGATAATGGAACAGCTCTGTGCTGCCGGAGCAATCTTGAGCTGAAATGATTTGTTTGTCTAAATGCTCATCCCTCTTCTTGCGCCGTGTGAATGAGACTCTCTGCTCTTGTGGCACGTCAGTGCTAGGCCTCTTCTCTCTAGATCACACATCTACTGTACTGCATAGGCAAAGAGATAATGGATCATATCTTAGACATGGTTTTTGAGAAGTATACGACTCTACTGGAAAATTCTGGTTTAACTTGATTTTTAGATGGTCATTTATGTTCCAATGCTGGTCCAAGATGGGCTTTCAATCTGTCATTGAGGGATAGAGCGATACCTGCCTTATAGGGATAGTTCACGCAAAAAGAAAAATTCTGTCATCATTTACTCCAATTACTGTCATCATTTACTATCAATTACTTTAGGCCAGCAGCCATATCACCCTTTAGCCCAAGACTGGTTGCCCACTGAAGCTAAGCAGGGCTGAGCCTGGTTAGTACCTGGATGGGAGACCTTCTGAGAAACCCAGGTTGCTGCTGGAAGAGGTGTTAGTGAGGCCAGCAGGGGGCGCTCACCCTGTGGTCTGTGTGTGTCCTCCTAACGCCCCAGTATAGTGACGGGGACACTATACTATCAAAGAGCACCGTCCTTCGGATGAGACGTTAAACCGAGGTCCTGACTCTCTGTGGGCATTAAAAATCCCAGGATGCCTTTCGAAAGAGTAGGGGTGTAACCCCGGCATCCTGGCCAAATTTGCCCAGTGGCCTCTGTCCATCATGGCCTCCTAATCATCCCCATATATATATACACTGATTGGCTTCATCACTCTGTCTCCTCTCCACCAGTAAGCTGGTGTGCAGTGAGCGTTCTGGCGCACTATGGCTTCCGTCGCATCATCCAAGTGGATGCTGCACATTGGTGGTGGTTGAGGAGATTCCCTGTTGAGTTATGTTTCAGCTAGCGTTGCATTCAAAAGAAAAAGTGGATGATAGAGATGAATCATCTTTAGCCGATCTCGGCATATTTATTATTCGCGCTGCAGACACATCAGTCTCACGGTCAGACAGCCAGAAGATGAACTACATAAAATCAGAAAGGACAAACATAATAACGCAAACGCGTCCTACATAGTTTGTACTTGAGTGCCCTCTTGTGGCATAAACATATGCTATACACAGAACTGTACAGCATTACATTACACAATATACAACTTAGGACATAATGACCATATTTTAACACCCCCACTTGTACTCAGGTTGTTATATTCTTAAACAAACAAACAAAAATAAATAAAATGAAATGAATGTGGACTTCTGTTATACACATCAATCAGAAAACAGAGCACCTGCAAACCTCTTCAGTTTCAACTTATTCACAGGTTTGGTCATTACACCAGCAATCATTGTGTCAGTAGAACAATACATTAAAATCACTCTTCCCTCATCCACAGTAGACCTGATAAAGTGGTACTTTATGTCGATATGCTTACATCTTCGCCTGTTTACAGGATTGTTGGCAAGAGCGATTGTTCCCTGATTGTCCTCATATATATCGTTTGAGTGTACTCATTGTTATCTATACCTCCCAGTAACTGCTCTAGGTATAGACACTCCTGTATGGTTGAAGCCAGTGCCATATATTCTGCCTCACACGTTGATAGTGCAACTGTAGGTTGTTTTCTAGTCGTCCATGAGACTAGGGAGCTATTTTGACTAAGGCTCACACAGTATCCTGTGGTACTGCGTCTGTCACTGGTATCAGCCGCCCAATCAGCTTCACTGTAGGCCTTTATACCTAGCTTTTCATGGTCGTTTCTCCTGAAACTTAACCCTTTCTCTGCTGTGCCTTTGAGATATCTAAGTATGTGTTTCACCGTGACCCACTGCTCCTCTGTAGGCTCAGCAAAATACTGTGACAACCTGCTCACTACAAAGCTCAAATCTGGTCTGGTGCACATAGTCAGGTATATAAGACTTCCCACAGCCTCTCTGTACACCCTGCTATCTTCCATCTTTACTGCATCCGCAGTATACTCGAGCTTTTGCTCACAGGGTGTTTCTCTGGTCCTACAGTCTTGCATATTGAAACGCTGTAGTATCTTATTAGTGTACTTTTCCTGTGACATCTTTACACACCCGTCTGACTGACTGAAATCGATACCCAGAAAATGTTTGAGTTCACCCAGATCTTTCATTTTAAACTTTTCTGCAAGCATCTCTTTCACCTTTTTCAGTCTATCTTTGTTACTTGCTGCAATGATCAAGTCATCGACCCATATGATCATGATCACCTTTAGCATAAACACAGTGGTCGGCTGGGTTTTGTGTGAACCCATCCTCAATCAAACAGTCGTGCAAAACCCTATTCCAGTTCCGTCCAGATTGTTTAAGACCATAAAGGGATTTCTCTAGTTTATAAACTATACCCTCTTTCTCTTGATAACCTTCTGGTGGATTTATGTAGATCTCATAGTCTATGGGCGCGTGCAAGTACGCTGTTTTCACGTCCATTTGGTGCAGGAGTAAATTCTCCTGCGCTGCTTTCTGTAACACCACCCTTACACTTGTCAAATCTGCCGTGGGTGAAAACGTCTCCCCATAGTCTACTCCCATTCGCTGGCTGTAACCCTTTGCAACAAAACGTGCTTTGTATTTTTCCTTTCCATCTACATCGGTCTTGATAGAGTAAACCCATCTACCCCCCACTGTTTTCTTGCCTATTGGCAGTGTTGTCAGGGTAAAGGTCTTGTTCTCATTTAAAGACTGAATTTCCTCATCCATGGCTTTTATCCATTCTTTTGAATTAGCTGACTCCATTGCTCCTTCAAAAGTCTGTGGAATGCCACACACCGCTCTGCAGCAGTAGTCTACCGTGATATGAACCTCATCACTATCTTCAGTTACGAAGTCATCTAAGTAGCTCGGTGTGTTTCTTTCTCTAGTCGGATACCTTCTACTCTCGGGTTCATCCCATGTCACACTCTGTTGTGTTTGATTATGGTCACTACACCTCGTTACTGCACCTGGACTATCATGTACATTTCTACCCCGTACACTTGGCTCGGGAGCATTTTTTGTACTCCTACTCTCTGTGGGCTCAGTAGTCCCGGGTCTTACACTGTCATAGTTATCGCTTGGATCTGTCTCATCTGTCTGTGTCTGTTTTTCCACAGCTGCCTTGCTCACAAACTTCACTAGCCTGTGTTTCTGTACTTTATTTGTATCTGGATGATACACCAAATACGCCGGGCTGTTCTTGTCATAACCTACAAAACGCCCCTGGTCACATCTGGAATCAAGTTTTCCCTTGTCCTGTTTGTACGTGTAGCATACAGACCCAAACTTTTGCATTTTAGATACGTTAGGCTTCTTGTCTGTCAGTAACTCATAAGGAGTCTGCCCTGTACGCCTGTTAAAACACCTGTTGCGTACCATTGCTGCTGTTTGTACCGCGTAGTTCCATAGCTGCTTCGGTAGTACACTTTCAACTATCATGCACCTACCCATCTCAAAAAGAGTACGCCAACCCCTTTCTGCAGTTCCGTTCTGGTGTGGGGAATACGGAGCTGACGTTTCATGTCTGATCTTGTTTTCCCTCAACAGTGCTTGAAAATCACCGCACGTAAACTCGGTTCCGTTATCGGATCTGATGCACCTCACTTTCCCGTAAGGGGATACATCTGCTAGGAACTTTTCAGTAGCCTGTACTGTATCACTTTTCTTCTTTAGAAAATATACAAACACAGCGCTGGAGTAATCGTCAGTAAATGACTGCACATATTTGTAACCATCTATCGACTCTGTGGCTACTGGACCTGCTAGGTCTGTGTGTACCATCTGTAAGGGAGCCTTTGCTCTGGCATCAGGGTCCCTATTTCTGGTTTGGGCAAACTTCCCCTTAATACACACCTCACACTCTTGTTCAGGTCTGCCTGTTTTGCCCTTGATTTCCATACCTTCCACAACATTTTGCAGCCTAAGAACATCGTCGTAGTTACAGTGGCCTAATATCTCGTGTCATGTTTGTATGTCGTGACATGCATTACACTTATCATTAGACTCAGCTTCAGTATGCAGATAATACAGCCTACCATACACGTGTATGTTAAATCTGGTACCGTCTCTGGCTATCAGGGCGTCTTTATCTTCTTTAAAGACAACCGTAGCCCCACTTGTTGTCGCTGCTTTCACTGAGAAGATGCTTTGGGGGTACGACGGTACAAACAAAGCGTCTTTCAGCACTGCCTTGTGTCGCTGTCCTCCGCTGTCTGTAAGAGAAACTTCAGCATTTCCCCTCCGCTGAGCGATCCCGGTGCAACGGGTGCCATCTGCCAGTTCGACACTGTGCGTTTCAGGCCTAAACGCGCTGTCGAAGCTCTTGAACAGGGTTATGTCCGTGATGATATGAGAGGTAGCCCCCGTGTCCACCATCAGACCCCTCTCTTGGATGCTGCATGCCGGCTGCCGCTGGATACTGGTCCCTCCGTCTCTCATCTTGAACACGTAGTCCTCAGCATCTTCTGAGGCTTTACTCGCACCATCCTTTTTGTCCTTACGTCTACATGTGGAGTCTTTGTGTGTGTCACTTTTGCAAAAACTACACCATGTTTTCTGTCGACATACTTTCGCTCTGTGGCCTTTGGTGCCACACTTGAAACACACCGTCTCTGTGTCGTCCTTGGTCCAGCCACGTGCGTTTGTCTTGGCGGGCCGCCGTCCGGCTTTCCCTTGAGTCTTCATCACACTGTCGCTTGACTCGGCTGCTTTTATCTTCTCTGTCTCTTCAAAATTACGTAGCTTAGTCTTAAATTCTGCAAACGTGATTGCATCGTCTGTGTGAGCCACATGTATCGCGAATGGCTGAAAACTCTCAGGCAATCCCTTTAAGACCATAGCCACTAGTAGTCCGTCTCCTAACGTTTCTCCCGCGTTCCGCAGCGCTGTGATGGCGGTTTCTGCTCTGATAATATAGTCCATTACACTTTCATCATTTGCCTTCAGAAGCGATGTCAACGTGGTGTACAAGTTGATTATACGGGGCTTTCCCTTCCCTGCATAATATTCTCTCAATATTCCCAGAGCTTTTCTTCCATCGTTGGGTGCATCCCTCATAACTAATGAGAGGCTTTTGTCATCGAGTAGTAAAATCAACTCTGCATATGTGTCAGCGTTTTTCTCCGCATCCGCTGCTATCTCGGCTTCTGACACCGGTTCTCTCAGCACCGTGTTCTTTAGCCCTGACAAATGAAAATGTCCCAACATTTTGGTCTCCCAAAGCTCATACTTAGTCTCATCTCCGTCGAACGTCAATCGAGGCAATCTGCACATCCTTCGTTGTTCCGTCATGTTGGCTTAGGCTACTATTTTTCCTCAGCCAGCAATCCGTTAGCACGCGGTCCGTTGCGACTTTCTAAACGGTGGAAAACGACAAACTTATCCTCCGAATGACTCCTGGGCCCATAACCTGTTGAGTTATGTTTCAGCTAGCGTTGCATTCAAAAGAAAAAGTGGACGATAGAGATGAATCATCTTTAGCCGATCTCTGCATATTTATTATTCGTGCTGCAGACACATCAGTCTCACGGTCACACAGCCAGAAGATGAACTACATAAAATCAGAAAGGACAAACATAATAACGCAAACGCGTCCTACATAGTTTGTACTTGAGTGCCCTCTTGTGGCATAAACATATGCTATAAACAGAACTGTACAGCATTACATTACACAATATACAACTTAGGACATAATGACGATATTTTTACATTCCCCCTTCCATGTGAAGCGCTTTGAGTGCCTAGAAAAGTGCTATATAAATGTAATGAATTATTATTATTGTTATTATTACTCCGCCTCAAGTTGTTTCAAACCTGTATGAATTTTTTTCTTCTTCTGCTGAACACAAAAGATATTTTAAGAATGTCGGTAACCAAACAGTTGATTTACCCCATTGACTTACATAGTATGGAAAAAAAGGCAATGGGATCTCATCAACTGTTTGGCTACCGACATTCTTCAAAAAATCTTCTTTATGTTTCAAGGGACTTGAAATATGAACTTGAAGTTTGTCTAGATTACTCTGTCAGACTGCAGAAATGTCACAGAAAAGGTTTGTCTTTGTACCACCTAAAAGCCGACTGATTGGTATCACAGGGGTATTGTAATACTTTTCATTATAAGTCCTAACAATTGTTATGGATAATGCCACGCATATACCAGTCATACTCACAGTAAACTGACCAATGGAGACGTTTTGAGTTTTAAAATCAACATGAAATTAAAATGTGACTTGTCCATGATTAATAATTGGTGCATGTTATTCCAAAGAAGAAAAAAAAAGTCTTAATAATTTATGCATTTGGCAGACATGAATAGCTAAGCTTTGCATATGTTTGTATAGTTATTAAAGCTTTATTTATAAATTCAAGCCATACATTTTGCCCATATGCGTGTTCCCTGGGAATCAAAATCAATCATCATGCTCTGCCACTTTTCCCAATCCGATCAATTCTCAATGGATAAAGTCAAGTTTACGCTTGTCCTTTTTGTTTCATTACATACTTTAAAAACAAATACCATTTCATGTTGACTTTTATATTATATTATATTGTAAAAAACACACAAAAAAACCTGACTTTAATATATTGAAATCAGTCAAAGGTATTTGTTGGGTTTCAGATGGTTCAGATCTCAGATTTTTTTAATAAGAGAAATGGAGGCAGGTTTTCATTGTGTCGGCAGATAAGAGTGTGATTTAATGGCTTGACCCTTCCCCTCAGACATATGCTGTGCTTTATCAGTCAGAGCTCAGCTGCTCTCAGAAGACCGCCAGCTCAGAGAGGTAAAGTTCAAACGCTTTTCAGGAAGAGATTAGGGCAAACGTCTTTATGTGTCATGGAGATGTGATAAAGCTTTCTGGCAGGGCGAGTTCTTGCTTTGCTCTTCAGCGGCTGTAGGTAGACTCCTGTGATGGTAGAGTGGGTGAGTCTGGGGATTTAATGGGGATCTGAAAAATAAGTGAATCAAGCTTTTCTCTGCATTTTCATTGGGAAAAGTATTTATCTAAGGAGCTTTGTGTGTCTTCACAACTGTCAGAAGAAAATAAAGAATGTTGTATTAATGCTACTGTTATCTCCAGAACATCAGTCTCTCTTAAGGGGAAAAACTTTGGAAAGTTTCACTAGAAAGTAGTCAGAAATGGTTTTGTGAAGTTTTGAGTGTTTCTATACCTATACTAAGTCTGCCTGTTCCATGTTGGTCAAGAGAGCCGTTCATGAATTTTATGTCTGTTCACCCTCACCTCTGCCCAGCCTGCACTGCCTGGTCACCAGTTATTCGCCTCGATCTGCGTTTGCAAGCCCAGCCTTGGGTTGTTGACCACATATCTCCTCACAGACCCTCCAGGCCCGTAACTCTACCTTGGCCTGTTGAGGAGTCAGCTCCACCTTGACTCCTCACCCCCTGAGACCGTCTTTCCTACGAATCCAACGGGCTTTATGATTTAGACAAAATCCATGTTTGGAATTTTCATTTTTGGTTAACTTCTTAACCTCTTAACCGTCTCCAGAGCGTCGGCGCACTGAAGCGTTTTTTTATTTATTTAGTTCAAATATACTATCAGATTTAATGTTATACCTTGACAAACTATACATCATTAAAAAGATATAAGACTCAAGATTCAGTATTTGACCACTATTGTATTCTGAGAAACTTATAGTGACAGTTATGTCTTAATTTGTGTCAGGAGTTATGAAATTAAAAAATGAGTCGTTACCTTTAATATGAATTATGAGCCTCAGCCGGTCTCATTCAGAAAAAAACTCCCGTGCGATCGTCATGACAGCGCTTGACAAAACAACGTCCCTCAGGGCTTTTAGCTCAAACATGTGCAGATTTGGAGAAATATTGATAGATTCTCATAGCTTTACATTAGACTTCTATAGACAGGAATAATATTTATTGAATTTATACCCAAATGCGTCGATGTAATCATTTTGAGCGCTGTATACTCTGTACTGTGTTATCAATTCATCCTGAAAGTGAGGGCGCTGTTTGAACAGAAGTCCATAATATATGGATCACATGAAGAAGAGCCATAATCATGTGACATTCAGGAAGTCCTGCCACAACAAAGCTATCCGAGATCGCTGTAAAGTGCAGATAAAGATGTTTTGAAGACAATAAACATGATTGCAATGATATTTGATTTACCTGTGTTCTTCGAGTCATGTCAGGTATTTTCATAATAATTGATTATATGTATAATGTAATGCTAATCGAGATAGACTTTCAAATTGTGCAGAATACAATAAAATAATATATTTTCTATCTGATTTTTTTATCTGAAGCCAAATCAGATTACAGAAAGTTATTTAAAACACTCGACTTGCGCTATAAAGTAAGTTTGGAGAACAAACATAGTTTTATTCTCATAAATTGTCGTGTATTGATGGTGTGCTAAGCTAACATGCTAGCTAGTACTGAGCACCTGCTACCTTACTTCGGTGTAATTTTTATGATTTTTTTCTAAATAAGAATGCTTACTGAAATGTTTCGTTTTTCAAAAAGGGCATTTGATACAGTTTCACTGTGAAGTGAGAACTTTTATAAAATAAATGAGGGATTGAAACAGTGTGAATTGCTAGTCGTTAGTGATTATAATGCAGACAAAAGAAAAGCATATTTAGAGCAATAAACTGGCTGGAGAGGTGTGAATATGTGCAGGGGAGACTGAGACTGAATGGGGCTCGTTTTTGCATCACAAAACAATAGAGGCAATAGACTGAATAGATGCTTATAAGAAAACAATAAACACCAGTCTAATCAAAATAAAGTCATATGACATGATCTTGAAAAACATTGAACTAAATACAGAGTTTTAGACTTATCATCTTCAAATTTTAAATATAACATGGCCAGACATGTGGCTTTAGCTGCAGTGCATTTCTAGATTGCTACAATGCCAACTTCAATTTTATTTTCATGAAGATGTTTCATAAAAATAAATGTATAATAACTTTACAAAACTTTGAAGCTATTTATAACTATTTTTTTCATTATGATAATAATTAATTCTACATTTACAATAAACTTCCAGGTGTCAGCTTTCAAATGAGATCTTACTTGTGCTTTTAGTACAAAGGGTTCATGAACTGTATCTGTTTCAGTTTGGGAATGCCATATCTGGGGATTTTTCAAAAATGGGCTTGAAGCTTAAACTATACCTGATGGTGTTTTAAAGTAAATCCACCGGGCTTGTATTTAAACATTGGTAATCAAAATAATAAGTGCGCATGGTTTCAGCATGATCTGATTTTATTTTATTTTTTTTCAGCTTGTTGTCATTAATGGGTTAGGTCACCCAAAAATGAAAATTCTGTCAGTAATTACTCACCCTCATGTTATTCCAACCCCGTAAGCCTTTCGTTCATCTTCGGAACACAAATTAAGATATTTTTGATTAAATCTGAGAGCTGTCTTACTCCTCCATAGGCTTCTCTATAACTGAAACTTGCCGGCCCAGAAAGTTAGTAAAGACAATGTTTAAAATAGTCCAAGTGACTACAGTGGCTCAACCATAAGATTATCACGCGACGAGAATACTTTTTGTGCGCAAAAGACACCCAAAAATAACGACTTTATTCAAGTATTAATTTTCTTCTGTGTGGGCCTCTGAGTGAGTTTACGTAGTGTAACAGTGTAACTAAGTGCTGGCCAATAGTGAGCCTACGTTCTGACATACAAACCAGAAGCGCTGTTACACTACGTGAACTCACTCAGAGGCCCACAGATAAGAAAATGAATAGTTGAATAAAGTCGTTATTTTGGGGGATTTTTCCACAAAAAGTATTCTCGTCGCTTGATAAACTTATGGTTGAGCCACTGTAGTCACTTGGACTATTTTACTAACTTTCTGGGCCGGCAAGTTTCAATTACAGAGAAGCCTATGGAGGAGTGAGACAGCTCTCGGATGTGATCAAAAATATCTAAATTTGTTTTCCGAAGATGAACGAAAGGCTTACAGGGTTGGAACAACATGAGGGTGAGTAATTACTGACAGAATTTTCAGTTTTGGGTGAACTAACCCTTTAAATGAGCTAGAGCTTTGTGGTAGATTCATGTCTATATAGTACAACTCTTATTTTAAATGAGCAAGAAGAGTGGTTGTCATGGTTGTCATGATACTGACGGTCAGTAGTGTCACTAGCTAATTAAAGAAACCATCCAAATGGGTAACCTTCTCCAAAAAAAGTTATTTGACACACATTTGAGGTGAACGAAACACCAATTAACCCTGGAAATGGTTAATGACCTTAATTATAAATGTTTTATGTGTTTAATTTTAGAAAATTCATTATTCATTGTGGCTCTGATAAATGGCTCTGCTTTTCCTCCGAGTTAATTGTATGATGTTGGGGAGATTTGCATTGCATTAGCCAACACAGAGAGATAGACCCATATTTTCTGTATATTTGATTTTCATGTGTCACTTGTTTACTTATTTACCAAGTAAATATATTAAGTTATTAGTTTTCATTTTCATTTCATTCAAGTATTTTAGGTATAAAAAAGTCTATATAAAGGGAAAGTGTACGTGTTTTTGTATGCTTTATTTAAACATTTTAATCAAATACATTTTAAAGTGATTTTTTTAAATTACAAAAAAATAATTAACGCATGTATAATATTTATAAAAATTGTATGCCAACATCCAGGAAACTGGATGTTGTTTGTGTGTCTCTCAGAGTCAGAAGTGTGTGTTCACTTCCTTTAATAATGAAATAAACCTCCCAGCAGACCCGGAGATTGAGCTGCGCGCGCTGTCACATTAGCTGTAAGAGATCCCGCTGATCACCCACTCGGCGCTGGAGGATGTTATTCTTATGAATGAAGGTCAGAGGTTGACTGCCTCCTGCCACCTGCACACCTTCTGTTAGACTGTCAGCTCAGAGTCTCAAACAGTGACAGAATGAAGTTAACGCTCATTAATCCAACAAATCCAATAAACAAAAGATCACCATGACTGCTGCTGTGAGACTAAGATGGCAAACAGAGGCTAAGTTTTAATTATGAAGCTTCAAGGCTTGTGTATCGCATGCAGATACACATTCAGTGTTGGGGAACGTTACTTGAAGTAACACGTTACATTATTGGCTTTACTCATAGAAGCATTACTTTTTCTGGTAGTCTCGTGTAGCCAGATCTTCAGACTGACGGCAGAAGGACTGAACTCCATCAGCAGCTTTCGTTGACCAAGGTCTACCCAGAGGTCGTCTGACTGACATGAAAAGAAACCAATGACAGTTTGATTTATTCTGGTTGAAGTTGTGTGTCTGACTCGTGCGTCCTTTTGGTCTCCTGAAGCCAGAATAACAAAGTATTAGAAATATGTAATTCCTTGCACGACTAGCCTTTAGATTAGGTGTCAATGTCATTCATTAGGTTATTCAAATTAGCACCATAAAGAGAACGTCTTGGTTACATATGTAACTCTCGTTCCCTGAAGGAGGGAACGGAGTCGTTACGTCTCAATTGGGATCCCAATTCATCGGTATGTTCCAATGTGACGTCGAAAGTGACCGACTGAAAGGGAACTTCCGATAGGGTAGACCGACTCTGCTTGCATTCACGTGATTTGTCGAGATGAGAGGTAATTCACGTAGTGCCCCCTGGGTAGTGCAATGTCATTACTAATCACCCAGACACGGACGCTTTGACTCTGAGTGAGTGCTGGCAACGTATGAGAAGTGGCAGTATGCAAGTAAAAATGAAGGTACCACTGGCTTCGGCTCTGCATGACTGTGCGGATGAATATGGTTCTTTCTCATAACTAAAAGAGAGAAAGAGACTATCCTACTGCTCATAAAACATTCCCTAATATGCTTAAGAGATTTAACCAGTTTAGATGGAAAGGATCTCAAGGTGACTAGCTGAAGACGCTATTGCACCTGTACCCACTAATATACATGGCATTTCCAGAACAGCGCTACAACAACCATTATGAAATTATTCTTTACATTTAACTCTGTTAGAGAGCCAGTTATGGCAATTTATCTGTTCAATAAAATCCCTTACTCTCCTGTAGAGTAATGAAAAAAAGGTCTCTGTGTTACTTTTACAGCATTTCAAATCTCTCAGTTCGAAAAGCCAAGCCAATGTTGATTCTTGTTTTATTACAAGCTCTGTTGCGTTGACAGCAGATTCTCCTCTGTTCAGCTAATTACCTATGGGTTGGAAATACAGGTGATTCCCTGGAGGTTGGAGATTTACCATGCTCTATGTCAACCTTTCTCACTCGTTGTGACATCTAACCTATGCCACTCTCACTATACACGTGTCAAGTAGCCGGACCAACTTTTCTCTATTTTCGGATGTGACGAGACACACACACGGGTGAGTGACGTAGTATACGCAATTTCCTGCGAAAACCATCTCGACGGGTTTAAAATATAAACTATTATAATATGCTTACCATATTGAATCAGGGTACGACAAAAACACGTTGTGGAAGAAGGATTGATGATGTATTGAGAACAAAAACATAGTAAGTGTATCTCTTAAGATCAAAACACGTCATTAGTATTCTTGGTCTTTTTTATAGATAAAATTAAGACCCTTATACCATACATTTTTTCCCTACTTATTTTCTACCTCTAACTTTTGCCAATTATGAAGATATTTGTACCCTGAGGAGACTCTGATCCATTCAGACTTGAAAGAAACACATTAGTATATGTATCTTAGCACAGCCTCATGATCTTTGGAGACTTTGGTGTGTGTGTGTGTGTGTGTGTGTGCGCTGCGTGTTTGAAGAGAGCAGCACCCATCTGTCTGTGTGTTGAGTATAGATTAATAACTCATCTACATTTAGCCCCAGTCTTGTGGGCTCTCTGTTTTGCCTCTGTGAGTGCGTTTTTACATTATTAACTGCAGTGATTAAGCACTGGCTTAATCATGTATTTGAGGTGGATCAGCCCAGACAGTGTCTAGAAGTTTCCTGTGTTTTACAAAACTGCTTCAGTCACTTAATTCACAATGTAACACATTGAAAACTGCTAAGAATCCACTCAGGCCAACTCTCAGCAATGGTCGGAGTAGTGTTTGTGTGAAGCAGTGACCTGAGAAACCACAGTCCTGCTCATGTTGACCTACTTTATAAACCACTAGCCAACCCACACTTCTGCTGCAGGTTCAATTGCCAGTGCAGCCTTACATTCACCCAAAAAATTTAATTCTGTCATTTTAACCATGTGTCTTTCCAAACCTGTTCAATTTTATTTCCTCTTTTAAAACAAAAGGAGATGTTTTGTAGAAAGTTCCCACTTATCCAATCCATATAGTGAAACTAAACAGTGGCCAGAGGCTGTCAAGCTCCAAAAAGGACAAAAATGTGCTATAAATACCACAAAGCTCTAGCTCATTTAATGACAACAAGCTGCAAAAAAATCCATGAAAAAACCATGCGCACTTATTATTATGATTACCAATGTTTACATACAAGCCCGGTGGATTTACTTTAAAACACCATCTTAAAAGTATAGTTTAACCAAAACCGAAAATTGGAAACATGGATTTTGTCTAAATCATAAAGCTCCCTATTTTATTTTTTTATTATTTATCTTATTTATAATATTAGTCTTTTATTTATTTATCTTTTGTCTTATTTATTTACTTTAATTGAATTTTTATCAATTGCTAAACTTATTGCTAAATTTATATTATTTATTTATCTTTTCATTAGTCCAGACTAGGGCCCTATCATACACACGGCGCAATGCAGCGCCAGGCACGACGCAAGTGTTTTTTGCTAGTTTCAGCCCGACGCAGTTATCATTTTCATGTCCTGCGCCACATTGTTTAAATAGCAAATGTATTTGCACCCATCTGTGCGCCCATGTTCTGCTGGTCTGAAAACAAGGAGTGCTCAGGCGCATTGTTGGCGCTTTGCTATTTTGAGGCTACTGAAAAAGACTGCGCAATTGACCAACAAAATCCGGGTCTAAAGTCAATGCCGCAATATTTTTTTTGTTATTTAAAGAGCGCGTTAGTAATGTGCGCCTATTGGCGGGTCCAACACGCGCGTACACTCTGCTTATTCAACACATTCTCATCCCAAGGCGTCATCTAACTGACACTTTTGACCATGCGTCAATATGCCGACGCACATGGTACCCTTTAAGCGTCAATATGAGACGCTCATCCTCGGGCGTCATCTAACTGACGCTTTTGACCATGGGTCTAAATCCGACGCACATGGCACCCTTTAGCGTCAGTTAGATGACGCTTCCGTTATGGGTAGGTTTAGGTCTGGGGTAGGGTTAGGGTTAGACCACTAGGAGGCGCGTCTCATATTGACGCTTAAGGGGTACCATGTGCGTCGGCATGTTGACGCATGGTCAAAAGCGTCAGTTAGATGACGCCTTGGGATGAGAACGGGCTGGCTGATTAAACACACAGGGACGCGCAGCGGCACACAAACTAGCCAAATATTAAAAATAAAAGGATTACAATGTTAAAGATTATTATTGTGTACATAAATATATGGTGGAATCCGGCTTGTCCCGTAGATGGTATGCTTGCGCGCTTTAACCTCGCACACGAGCAGATCCGTTTCCTCTCTGGAGAAGCGTTCAGTCTTTCCACTTGCAAATTCCGTCATGTAAATAGCGAATCCGTCATGGCGCGAGTGCAACTGGCTTTTAAAGGGAATGGGAGATGAGACTCTGATTGGTTTATTGCATGTTACGCACAAAACACACCCTTACTCTTTAAGAGAATAGGAACAACACTTTAAGACCATGCGGTGGGCGCACCGACCATTTTTCCCACCGTTTAACTAGCAAAAGTGGTTTCAGACACGACCTTAGTGCCCTTGCGTCGTGCTCTTTAGACCATGCGCTTAGATCGTTAAAATAGGGCCCTAAATGGGGTTAATTTAAACTTGAATAAATAATAAAACATAGGGGCGACTTTCTTTTCTCTCTGTTATTGTTACTCTCTTCTCATTCACTCTCACACAACACCCGTGTCAATAAAGCCCAAACAAAACCAGTATTGATTTTAGCAGCATTCGTTTACCCTCCCCATTGAGTATTTGTTTCTTCTTTGTCCACCGCACTGTGAGCTGTGCCGTTTTTTGTCTGTAATCTTTTTTGTGCGAAAATTACCAGTATGGATATGTGTATCAGAAGGAGCAAGTTCAAAATCTAGTGTGTTTCTCTCCCTTGTGTGTTTGAAAGCAAACAGGGATTGATTGGTCCAGGCTGCAGTTCCTCTCTAGAGATGACCCAGGGGTCAAAGGTTGGATTTAGTGTGTCGGAAGTAGGCATGGAAATCCACACCGTCGTAAATCCACACACACTCACAGAAAGAAGGAAGCAGAGAGACACCATTAAAAATGATGAATGGGCTCAGAGAGCAGCGGAAGCAGATGACAGTAGCAGCGGGCCAAAGTGCTGTGTTTTGTGTAAAACTCTGGCCCAGTTCTGTACCTGACACACACACACACACACACTCTCTCTCTCTCTCTCTCTCTCTCTCTCTCTCTCTCTCTCTCTCTCTCTCTCTCTCTCTCTCTCTCTCTCTCTCTCTCTCTCTCTCTCTCTCTCTCTCTCTCTCTCTCTCTCTCTCTCTCTCTCAATCTAAAGCTGGTCTGTTGTTTTTTGGTCAATACTACTGGCCTAGTGTTGCCAGAGCATTCAGAACAAGTCTCTCAGATATTATGAAATCAAAGGCATGAAATCAAAATTGACCCTATTTATTTTCTTAGTCACCATGAAATCAAAATGAAAAAATTTTTTTATGGAATTTTGCAGAGTTTATTATAAATGATTTATCTGTGCACATTATTATTATTTTTTTTAAATTTGTATCCTTGTTATCTCTAATTTAAAAACATGAATGCTCCCCCACGCAAAAACCCTCTTCTCTGATGACGCTTGTACCGGCGCGAGGGCGGGACAATAATCCCTTTCCTCCAGCAACCTGTCAATCATTCGAGAATGCTGGAATTAGCAAAAATCAACGATTCAACTTTCCAATTTCCAATCGTAAGAAACCAATTTTCCAATTACCAAACATTTTTGTTTATTTGTTAAATAAGTCATTTAACTCAATATACAGTATACGTCATAGTAGAGAGGAAAAGTTGAATTTTCCATTCCATGCCAAATTTAAAGCATTATGTTTGTGAACAGTTTCTTGTAGCATTTTTTTATAATGTTGTTTGACTTTTGTAATATTTGATCAAAATGCATCCATTCCAGTATACAGTGCTCACTTTTCACAATCCAATCAAAACTCCATATTTTATAGTCCAGCCCATTTTAAGCTAGTTTCACTTGTGAATATGATTACTTTTCTTTTTTGACACATAATGGGAACATCTAAAATAATAGAAATAACAGTAGAACAAATAAGTCTTTCCTATAGCAGCAAATTCTTATCTAAGTAAATGTGTTAATGTAATATCCCACTTCCAGCTGTTCCCAGTTTTGTCATCAGAGAGGTCCCTGTCACCACACGTTTATTAATTGGCTTTGATAGTTTGATCCACCATTATGCAGCCAAAAAGCATATCTTCATTGCCAGTTATTGAAAAAAATGTACTCTTGCAGTATAACATTTTCATTGAGATGTTTGAGCAGGTGGTTACATATATCTGGTAATGCATTTCAACTAATTTATCTGAGTAATTGTGTTTAAAGTATCTGTTAGTTTTAGTTAATGATTCATTTGATACTTTACCATTTTAGTTGCAATTTGAATTTTAATACGTTCTGTACGTGGATCCTGCTCCCATTTACATGCAACGAGAGCATGAATCGTCTGTTTGAATCTCTGCTTCTGCCCTTGAAGTTTCCCGAGGGAGAAATCTCAAGGTGATTAGAGCCTGTGTTTGAGTTCGTACTGCCTTTCCATAAAAAGAAATAAAAAAAATCATTACTTTGTATAATACTTGCGATTACCAAGCTGTCCGGCATAACCCCTTGCAACCTTGCATTTTCAGCTTCAATTAGAGGCAGAAGAACTGCACAGCTTTACTATTCAAGGTCAACTGTAGGTTTTGGAAACAACTTTAATTATAAACCTAATTTGTTTCTTTGAAAATGCTAGACTAAATTGCTGCATTTAAGGTGAAGCACATTAGTAGTCCATTTCGAAAACATGTTCAGAATTGAATACTATCATACTGCTCTTAGTTTAGTACATTTGGAATATCTGGAGGATATTGAACATTTAAAGCATTATATATACTCTGTGGAATTCATTATCCCACAATACAATGCTCTCAACTTGACCTTCCATTTCCAGTGTGTTTAACTCTTGCTATTCTTATTATTCCAAAGATATGGCAGAAATAATACAAGTATTACATATTCTGAATCTCTTTCTTGACTCAGTATTTGATTGGACTTTGATTGGACTTCTAAATGTTTAGGGTAACGCTTCCTTTTACAGTCCTGTTACCCATGTACTTACTATGTACTTATTATAGTAATTATAATTACTGGGTAATAACTAGGTAGTAACCATGAACCTACCCCTAACCCATGTACTTACCTTATATTAGCCAGTACTTTCTAGGTAAGTACACTGTAAGTACACGTAAGTACTGTACTGTAAAAGGAAGCGTTACCATGTTTAGACATCTTTACATTTAAGTTCTGTCAGGACCACTATTGTCGAATATGATTGACAGTTAGCATGCAGTTTGGATTGGCGGTATGGTTCTGTTCTGGGCAAGAACTCTCTGCGCATCCGTGCAGCCTAGCATGGATAAGAGCAGAGAGAGCAGCAATAACCTCCCTTAGGGTGAACAGAACAGAACCAACATGAATGTATTGCAGATATCATTAATTCAAGATTTTAAACTACAACATAATCGAGAATTTATTCTGATTCAAGAGGGATCAGAAAACCAAATCCTGACTGGGAGAGGAGGAGCTGGGGATGGAGGAGGGTAATTAGCTCCTGAGGAACACAATAGCTGCTGATAATACTGAAGGAGCTTATATATGTATACAGTGATAGGCGTCGTATTCCTATAGGTAGACGTGGATCAGCTGATGCGAGCTTGACTAACGTGACCTGCCAGAACTGACGCTACACTGCCTGGACCCGATGACAATGCAGTGCTGAAGTATCCACTATCCTCTCCCTATGGAGGATCCCTTTCCCACTCTACAGATAAAGCGTTGTGAATTCCGGCTCGCGTACCCCGAAGTGATAAAATAAAACAAAATTCTGTATCAAAATTTATAGGCAAGAAAAGTAGTTTGTTTAGGCTGGGTTGTATGAATTACAAACCTGCGCACATATTTTAAAAAGCACAAAACTATAGAATTCTGAATGAGCATGTGAACGCCGTCAGCGTTAATCACAGGTTCGCGTTTAAAGTCTGATCATTTCGACGGAGGTGAATCAATCAAAGTTAACTTTAGCTGGAAGTAACATTATTCAAGAACCACTATAACGCCAAAACAATCTGTTACCTTAAATTATATGTTTATCTCTGTAAAGCTGCTTTGAAACAATCCATTGTTAAAAGCGCTATATAAATGAAGATGACTTGACTTGACTTGACTTAATTTAACAATATTTTTTCACCCAAGATGATAACTTAAGCATGCAATTTCATGAGGTGATTGAGGTCACATTTTGAAATGTTTATTTTAGAATTATGTCTTCTGTAGGTAGTATCAGTGTTATTGTACTATTATTTATAATATATTAATATTTTGAATTTACTTTTATTTTTAAACTTTCAGTTTTCATTTTATTTATTTAATTTCTGTTTAGCTCTAATTTAAGTTTATTTCAGTTTTGGTTTTTAGTAATTTTGGTACTTCAACTTAAAATTATTTATTTCAGTTAGTTACCAAGGCAACATTTCTAATGTTCATTTCAAGTTTAAGTTTTCTTTTCTTTTTTATGATTTTATATATTTTATTTTATTTCAGCTTTATTTCAGTTACTGAAAACAAAGTTTTAGTCAACAATAACAACACTGGGTAGTATAGTGCACTCATGGGCTGCGTTTCCCTAAAGCATCGTGAGAGTTGATCGTGGAGACTATTCCCACCAGTGTTCTCTACGTTCAACTACTTTGAGGTTACGATGCTCTGTTAACAGTCAGAGAAAATGAAATTGAGCAAATGTGTCCAGTGATGGAACTTTACACAGATAAAATGAGTAGCATTAAGCTGGTCATGTGATCAAAAACATGGCGGCCTCCATGAAGCAACTCTCTCCACCTGTGTCCCAATTCGGAGGCTGTGTCCTCCAGAGGGAGCATTTGAAGGCTGCATACGTCATCAAGGTGGTCTCAGTTAAGAAAAGTAACCCTTAGATTGCAAAGTAAGGAAGAAATTATAGTATTTTAGACCTCACAAGGAATCACAGTCAACTTTTCTTAAATAAGACATCCTTGATGACATATGCAGCCTTTAAATGCGCCCTCCGGAGGACACAGCCTATGAATTGAGACAAACACTATGGGCCCTATTTTAAGGATCTAAGCGCATGGTCTAAAGCGTACAGCGCTAGTGCACTTATGGCGTGTCCGAATCCACTTTTGCTAGTTAAACGGTGGGAAGAATGGTCGGTGCGCCCGCCGCATGGTCTAAAAGGGTTGTCCCTATTCTCTTAAAGAGTAATGGGTGTGTTTTGGGTGTAACGTGCAATAAACCAATCAGAGTCTCATCTCCCATTCCCTTTAAAAGCCAGTTGCGCTCGTGCCATGAAAGAGTCGCTATTTACATGGCGGAATTTGCAAGCGGAAAGGCTGAACGCTTCTCCAGAGCGCAAACGAATCTGCTCGTGTGCGTGGTTAAAGCGCGCAAACAGACCATCTACGGACAAGCCGGATTCCACCATATCTTTAGGTACACAATAATAATCTTTAACATTGTAATCCTTTTAAAAATGTTTGTGCCACTGCGCATCCCTGTGTGTGTAATAAGCAGAGTGTACGCGCGTTGTGCACCCGCCTATAGGCGCATATTAGGCGCTATTTTCAGTAGCCTCAAAATAGCAACGCGCCATCAATGCATCTAAACACACCTCGTTTTCAGACCAGCACAAATGGGCGCACAAATGGGCACAAATGCATTTGCTATTTAAACAACGTGGCGCAGGACGTGAAAATGATAACGGCGTCGGGCTGAAACTAGCAAAAAACACTTGCGTCGCTCCTGGCGCCGCATTGCGCACGGTGTAAGATAGAGCTTTACATGTAGAATAAAACAATAACGATAACTTTTTAAAGCTCTTTAAAGTCGGGTGGATTCTGATTGGCTGTCTGTGTTTTTACTGTTCATCAGCTGGGAAAAATCGTTGTGAAAGTGATTCCAATAATTTTATTCATCTGACAAATATTCATATTATCACAGAAGTATTGGGATAGAAATTTATAGTTCAGATAAAAACACTGTCTATGGAATCGTAGATCAAACCACCTTTGGAAGGTATTTGGCACTTCAAATAACGATTGTATTGATTACATTGTTACGCCACCAGGTGGCGACAAGTGACTGTTAAAAAATGTATTTGTCATTGAATCATTCATTTAAGATATTCGTTCAAAAACGCTGATTCATCCAGTAATGAAACAAGTGAAGTATTTATGACTGCGTCATTGGCTGATTCCGAAATAGCACACTTATATAGTAGGCGAAAAACATTAGCCTGTGACAAAAAATTATGTCCGAATTCACAGTACTCATAAAAGAGTAGGCAACAGGTACCCGAATGACCTATTACTTCCTGCGAGATTCTGAAGTGTGCATACGATGGACACGTTACTATCCCATGAGGACACAGGAGGGGATTTGTAAATGGCACAGATGCAACACAACTGACTCTAGGTCACATGATAATGACATTCGCCATGAAGATAGTAGGCCTAGTCTGGATTTCATTCATACAAACTCATACTATACATGCACATCATTGTTTTTAACGGTCGCGAAGTTATTACTTATTCAAAATAAGTACCTATTGAAGAGAGTAGGCTATATCGCATAACCAGCCATTAAATAATTTGATGAAACCATGTTTTTTTTTTAAAATAAATCAGATAAATTAAACATTTTGTAAATCAGATAAATGAACATTTTGTCAGAACCTCTAGTAAATTGCATGTTGGGAGTTGCATGGGAGGATCTCTGTTTGAAAAAAAAAAAAAGTGATTCTCAATTTATCCAGAATCGTGCAGCTATAGAATGATTTATAAACCGATATCTTTATCGTTATCGTTATAGTTATCGTTCTTGGTGTGATTGGGCCTTAAATGCTTTCAACAGACTCCATGTTCCTAACACAGGCCGAGTTGATCCCACACTTGTGTATATTTGAAACACACAGCTGTGTTGTCAGACTTGAAATGTGTTTCTGGGCCAGTGCTGGTGTTTCAGCTCATGCAGGCTGTAGCTGTAATTTGCCAGGCATAATCAATAGTCTGTCAGTATACAGCGGCCTCTCGCCATGTACCGCTGTTATTTCAGTGGGGAAATGACATGCTGCATGTTTCTAATGCAATACTGTTGTGTGACAGTCATGTCAGCATGGCCTGGTCTGGCTGTGGGCCTCAATGAGATTACTAAAGCACGATTGAATTTCCTCTCCAGTATTGGAGAAGGAACCCAGGAGAGATACAAGCCAGCGTGTGGGGGAGAGAGAGAGAGAGACAGATGACCGTAGTGGATGCTCTTCGAGTGTTATCAGGTGCAGGACACCCAATGCCAAATCAGTCTGATGGGATGCAGATGAGGAGATGAACTGGAAAAGAGCGAGGCAGGTGGGACGGCCTCTTTATTGATAACTGTACAGCAGGGTTGGTCTGCAAGCCCCCCCGTCTGATGACTGTCTCTTTGTCTACACCATCTGTTTCAGCACACCTTAGAGAGATGGACATTCAGCCCAGAAGAAAGAAAGCTTCACTCTATAAGCCCACTCTATACACTCTAAAAGCATGTTCACATCAAGAACGATAGTGAAAAAAACCTATAAGTATAATATGTAAGTATACTACACATCCATTAAGATATTTTCTGACATATCGCTTGATATAGATATTATATCAACTGATTTGTTTTATATTTATATTTTATATATTTTATATATTTATATATTTTATATTTATATAACTGATTTATATCAATCGACATACTGATATAGATATTATAAATAAACTTTATTTGGAGTACTTCTTTATTGCACAATGCACATTTCTTAATATTAAGCCTAACATGTGTTATAATATCACTTTTAGTAAGGATAGTATGATCTCTGTATAATATCAGTGTTTAAATGCAAGATATTTAAAGTCTACCTAAAGTATTCTTGCAATAGTTCCATTTTAGCACATTAAAATATGCTATGGACCTCAGCACTGTTACTGGGTAACTAAATAAAATTAGTGGTTGCAATTTAGCAGACTTTAAGTGTATCAATTTAGTATACCAAAAGTACAATTGCAGGGTATTTATATTAAGGACATCAATATGTAAAGGTATTTGTAGTGTGCTTGCCATAAAATAAATGTATTTCAAATACATTTGGTTTATTTATTTTTCACTAGGGTATAGTGTATGTGTGTCAAGGTATGCTAATTTCTGTTCTGTCAATTATTTTCTCATCCAATTTTGCCCCCTCAGAGAAAACGACACTCATATGCAATATGTAATGATTAGTATCCTGTCACATGACCTCACTATGTGCAGCCTCTTGTCTGATTTTGTGTAAAATGTGTGAGTTTTTGGCAATCTCATCAAGTAGGTAAAAACATGTTAAAATCATAATTCTACTTCATTTGTTACTTGTGGGATGAAGTATTCCATAATGTTTTCTCTGCTCCATACAGCACACTTTGACAAATGTAGCAAATATATATTTTCCATGTAAATGCACATAGACATTTGCATATTGTGCATAGTATACTTCTAAAATAGTATGAGCTGTGTGTTATAAAAATTGAATCCAAGGGAACGGAGTGAGGGAGAGTAGACTGTGACGTGTGCTGTTTGCATAAATATGATTATAAAATGTCCCTGACTTTGCAGGGCAATTAGAGTCCAATTTGAATGCAAATGTCTTCCTCCTGCCCTTATGAAGATAATGACGGCTTCAGCATGCACTCGCAATTCTCAGAACAACTTTGCTGGCACTGGGAAATGCACATGCACAACCGTTTGGCTGAGTACATCACACAAACCTCAAGGTGCACACGGTTTGGATGTCTGAGAATGTGTGTGTGTGTGTGTGTGTTTGTGTGTGTGTGTGTGTGTGTGTTGCTCTCCTGACAGGTCGGTTTTGTTCTTGTCTCGCTCTAGTCTTGTAAAGTCAGTGCTTGAGAACAGCGGTTCCCCAGCAGTGGCCCACTGCGCACAGCCAGCTCGAACTCATTTACATCCTCTGCTTATTAAGCTCAATGTGCTAATGAATAGAGCTCCAATTAACAGCAAAACATTTCACATTGTTAATTCAGGTTCATATAGAAAGCATACACTTGCTTTCAGAAGAAATTTGACCCGGGTAAAGGGTTAGACTGGTTAGGAGTGTATTAGCTTGGCTGGTGTTTTGGTTTTGCTTTTGATTTTTCAGTTTTCCTTTTAGGCTAGCTCTAGAGGAGAAGTAACCAAACTGCAGTATGTTGATGATTTATGTTGATGAATACTTAATGTTTGTGCTTTCAACTTATATTAAAAACAGTGATAATATCTGCTTTAACTGTTCAGTCTTAAGTCTAATGCTTTAACTGTTTAGCTTTAAAGGAATAGTTCACTTTGAAATACATTTTTGGTATGTTTTAGCTTACCTCAAGGGCATCCAAGATGTAGGTGTCTTTGTTTCCGCAGTAGTTTCAATTTTGATATTTTTAGGTCAAACCGTTCTTGTCTGTCAGTCATATAACCGCAGGTCTATGGTCACCACCTCAAAGAGCATGCACAGAGAAGTCCAAATTAAATATGATTTAATGACTCGTAAATGTAAGTACACATTGATGGCCTAAGACACGAAACGAGCGGTTTGTGTGAGAAAACAACAGTATTTATATCGTTTTTACCTCTTGTAACCACAGCCACGTCCAAGTGATCTGAGGGCGCGGGCGCTTCGGTCTGCGCAAGCGCCGGAAAGCGCCGGAAGTGATCTCTTGCGCGTGTATGTCACTCATTGTTTACACAGATATTTCGGAAGTGTTACCTTTCACTGTGAAGATCTAAACATATTTAGATATACAGGAAATCGCAATGGAAGACGATTTCGATATATCAACAGACAACGTTTAATTTTTTTCACAACCATATTTGGATCACTTCCGGCGCTTGCGCAGACCGAAGCGCCCGCGCCTTCAGATCACTTGGACGTGGCTGTGGTTACAAGAGGTAAAAACGATATAAATACTGTTCGTTTTCTCACACAAACCGCTCGTTTCGTGTCTTAGGCCATCAATGTGTACTTACATTTACGAGTCATTAAATCATATTTAATTTGGACTTCTCTGTGCATGCTCTTTGAGGTGGTGACCATAGGCCTGCGGTTATATGACTGACAGACAAGAACGGTTTGACCTAAAAATATGAAAATTGAAACTACTGCGGAAACAAAGACACCTACATCTTGGATGCCCTTGAGGTAAGCTAAAACATACCAAAAATTAATTTCAAAGTGAACTATACCTTTAAGTCTCAATTAAAGACAAACAAGAAGATCTATCTATCTATCTATCTATCTATCTATCTATCTATCTATCTATCTATCTATCTATCTATCTATCTATCTATCTATCTATCTATCTATCTATCTATCTATCTATCTATCTATCTATCTATCTATCTATCTATCTATCTATCTATCTATCTATCTGAGCATCTGTTAGAATCTTTCTAGCCATTTTTCATTAAATAACCTTTTGACTGATCTGGCTTTAATATTAAAACCAAACAGAAGATGAAAAAAGAAGAAGAATTGTGACATTTTCTGTTGGGTCTGCATCAATCGGAAATTATGCAGATTTTGTTACATAATATGCAAATGTATTACTATTATTCATATTTTATATATTTGAAGCTTAGATATATAGGTGAAGTCACAGTCTTGTTTTTGTTTGCTTCAAAGTTTATTTTAATCCCATTAAGAGTGAAAGGAAAAGCGAGAATGTGTTCACCTGTAGAACCTCCCCTTAAATGTATCAACCGCATGGTCTCTCTGACTCGCTTTCTATGTCTGTTCCAATCGTCTGCCTACTTAAACCCCACTTTCACTTTGCAGATTACTTCAGTCATAATTTGCTGTCTACCTTTGGGCTGGAGTCTTGCAGGATGATGAAAGACGTTGAGTTTTATGTCAGACCTAGGCTACTACTTCTATTGCTTTCAAATAATTTACAACGTGCCCAGATGATTAGAAAGACAAGGAACTATTTGATTTATTTCTCCTGACAGACCAGTTGCAAAAACAACCCAGACCGTGTCATTTTTATAAAGTTTCATGTCAAATGCTTATTCTAAAACCATCAATCATAAGAGAAGAGGCACAAACCCGAGCCAAATCTGTCTTTAGACAAATACTTTTCACCTGTTTAGACCTGAATTATGTTCCAGGGACACATGCTTTATTCTTGCTCTAAATGAAGCCAATTATGATCAGTAAAAAGAATACTGATCATTTTTAATTTGATTATAATTTCCATTACAACAGTAGCAACATCCAGTTGTGTGGATTTGTAAAACTTTCTAGAAAACTAGATTTATTTGTACAGTAAGTTATTTTTTAAATGTAACTTTATTATCATTATACATAACATGCAATGTTTTTATACTATTGCTTTTATATATTGCCTTAAAATACGTTTTTATGTTAGTCACCTACCAGGCTACTCGGTTTCATGCAAACGATTTTTTAAGTCAAAAAGCAACATTGTGTTGTATGATAGCTATTTAAAGACTGATTTAGAGAAGCATCTAATTTAATCTTGCGATTTAGGTGGCACCAAAGGACAACAAAATAAAACAAAGCACTTGAGAGAAGTGATTTACACCTTTGAATCTAAACTGTGAAGTTCCTCTTGTGGCCACCTGAGTTCGCTATTTCCCTTCCAACCGAAGACGTATCTCACCTTATAGAGAATCACTGAAAAGTTTTTGTTTTGAATAACAATGCGTGCTGAAAGGAGAGAAGGTCTGTGATTGGTTGGTGGTTTTCGGTTTGCAGTGTCTGATTGGTCCATCCGTTTTAAAGGGGTTTTCGGGGGGGTCCGTTGTCTCCCAAGCTCTCGTCTCGGCGCTCAGCGTCCGTGGCAGCATCCACTCACTCACTCTTTTACTACTGCCTGCGATGTGACTCCACGCCGCTCGCTCGCTGGAATATCACCCTTCGTGACAAGTGACGGATTTTACGCGCACTTCACGCCGTCCGGTTTTCCCAAATCAAGTGGACACCGCGGCAGCGGCCAATGCCTTTTACCATGACTGTGGGATTAATAACGACTTTGTGTGCTGTAACGGCCGTTTTCGCGATGGAAGGTAAATATGTGGATGTTTGTCTCTTTTTTGACGCGCTCCAGGTTTGACAGGTAAATGTCTCGTAGCGGGAAATTGCGCTGGACTTTATTCGTGAGGACTAAGTTGAGTATGGAAAAAGATTTTTTTTATGGCTTCCAACGGAGTTGAGGAGTTTCTGTGGCGGTTCCACAGACGCGGGATGCTCGTGGTGCTGAGCCTGAATGTTGAGGAATGAATGAAACTGGTTGGATTACTTAAACCCTGCTGGATTTTAACATGGTAACGGTGGTAAAGAACATAATGGCTGTTTTATAGCAGGTCAATGAATGAACAACCAGAAAACATTATTCCTTAACCTGCTTTGGGCCAGTTAAAAAACAGTTAATGACCATCTTGGACTTGCTAATGTCCAGTTATGACCAAGGGAAACGAGCTTGCTTACCTTAAGCTGGTATGACTAGTGGTAGCCGGTTTTTTGCTGGTTCAAAATGGTCTACCAGCCACATACTAGTGTGTGGGTAAACGTAAAGGATGTTTGGTAAACCTTAAGATGTGTACTGAAGATGCAATATGTGCAGTATGATCTGTAAGGCTTAGACATGTTATTTTTCTTGGCTATTTAAATGTTTTCTTACAGGTAAAAAAAAAAGAGATTTTTTTTGGAAACTGGTGGTATCATTTGGTTTGGTGTGATTTTGGCCTTTAAAAATTAATCAATTGACTTTTTATGATGCATTTTAATCTTAGATACATTGAAAAAGGAAGAGAAAAGAATATAACCACACATTCAGGATGGTTCACCCAGATTATTCTGTCATTTACTCTATTTACATCCTCAAAAATCTGTATGACTTGCTTTCTTCTATGGAGCACAAAAGGAGATGTTAAGAAGAATGTTAGAGACTGACAGTCTCTGTCTTTCTTCCACACAAAGTGGATGGTGACTGTCATTCTGCCTCACATCTCCTTTTGTGTTCCACTGACTGAAGAAAGAGAGCTAGACAGGTTTGGAATGGCATGAGGGTAAATAAATAACGACATAGATCATTTTCTTCTTCAGGTGAACTATTTAATTGACAAACCCATATTGGATGAGTAATAATCTGTGTCCTGTTCAGGAACATTTAAATTCTGTGAATACAAACCACAGATGAAGACCAGTATTGTGTTGTATTCAGGTCACGTCAATGATTTATTCTAAAAAATCAAGCAGAAACACCGCAAAAATGAGAAAGGGAGGAAAAAAAAATCTCCCTCCTTGTCTGGCATTTGACAGATGGTGGTTGACTGGTTGTTGCAGCCGCGCCAGAAATCAGACGTTCATTCGGCATGCTGTGTGTGTGTGTGTGTCGTGAGATTGGTCTCCAGATCAGTAATGAACACACAGCCAACATGAAGGGATTCTCTATTTGTTTCCATCTCCACTGCCTCTCCAATTCCATCCATCACACAACCTGTTTGCCTGTCCTTCTGTCTGAAAACACTCGTACAGGTATTGCTCAAGTCTGTGTGCAGTACACAATTCAGACACGGTTTTATTTTCAACCCTCTGCTGCTCGGTAACTCGCTTTGCCTAAGCGTGCATGCTTTTTTTTTTTGCATCACAAGCCAAAACGCTCTCTGATTTTGCACAGACAATCAGCACTAAATGATGTCTGCGCAAGCTCTAATGTGTCTGATTTAGTTTTCAGACATTCAGAACAGACAAAAGTGTTGTTGAAATTCATTTTGGAGAGTCCCCCCCCACCCCCACGTTCAGGTTGAAGTGTGTTAGAAGGCGACAGATGGAGGGAACGGGGTTAGTGATCCCTTCTTATAGTGGCTAATTGAAAGGCAATTGGCCTTTGTGGTTTAAAGTGTGTTTGCTGTGGTAGATTTGTGTGTATTATACTCTCCTTGAGCCTATATCAGTCAGATCAGATTATGGCTACTAATTGCCAAACCAACCCGATGACCACAAACAATGTGTCAAAGCCATGTGCGTGTCGGATGAGGGAGCGGAGAGAGCGAATGAAAGAGATGGGGGAGGGAGACAAATAGCAAATTGTGTGTGTGTATGTGTGAGAGAGTGGAAGATGAAGGTCTGGGGGACCATCTGGGTTTGTGGAAAGTGGAGTGACTCCGTTTTGACATGTTTCCATGCGTCAGTGAGCGCAGTTCACCAGCAGGGCCTAATAGTAATAACGCTATCTGATGAATTATATGCGGACATGCCCTTGCAATTTTGAAACACTACTAATGTGTAAATCAGGTAATGTTAGAAGGTGATGGCCATAATTATATTGTTATTTAATAATATTCTGTTAGCCAAGTACATTAATACACAGGTTTTGTAACTTCTGGTCTTCATTTAAAGTCCAAATTAAATCAAAACTGACCCCATGATTTTCTTGTTTCAGGTCTTATTGTTCATGATTCATCTGTGCACATTATTTGCTTCTTAATCTTTTATCAGAATGTGAAAAATGAAACCATTTCATTTGAAATCACAAATTACTCGTTTTTATCCGTCACCTCCAAAAACATACGGCACAGTGTTGAGACGAAACGCTCACGTTTGTGCAATCCAATCAGTTCCTAATATAACCTGGTTTACATTATTTATTTATTTTATATTTATATCCTGTTTTGCTAATAAATGCGTCACATAATTTACAATAGTAAATTGGGGTGTGATTCATGATGACTTTATAGAAGATGATGTGTGGATCATCAACGGCGTTTACATTTTCAGTCGAGTTGATTAGAGATTGATGCAGGTTATAAAAATCAGCTTTATTTTGATGCAGGTTATAAAAATCAGCTTTATTTTGAAGAATGCCATGATCATCTTTACTCAAGTGTGCTTTCTTCTATCTGTTTGCCGTTCATGTGCGTTTAGGAGGACTTAAGTGCTCAGTCAGGATTTTAAGTGCAGGTTCGATTGGGCTGTCATTTTGACATTTTTCTCTCAGTGGAAACATCAAATAGCCTTGGTTATAGAAAGCACTCTACAGACTCCACACACACACACACACACACACACATTCTCAGACATCCAAACCGTCGCTCAAGCCATCACCTTTTAAAGAGTGTGGTCATGTCAGTAAGTGCATCGCTGAAGTCCTTGTTCCCACGTCACTGGCCCAAATAAACAAGCCTGATCTGAAGTCACACGCTCTGTCCTCCGTTACTGCAGTGAGAGAGAGAGTTCTTTTATCAAATGACTTCACCTCAGACTGAGCCAACGCCTGACCCTTGTTCTGTCAGAGACAAAGGAACCCAGTGAACTTTATCCACACACATTGCAGGGAGATGGTACTGCCATGAGATGGTACTACGCCTGACCTCAAATCACCGGTCACTCAGTAAAAGATTATTCCGTTGCGATTATATTTATTTAAATGATATATACGTAAATTAATGTATATAATTTCCCACCAGTTTCACAGATAAGGTTTAAGCCTAGTCCCAGACTAAAATGTTTGAGCTTTTTTAACTGAATGCAACTTGCACTGGCATATTTTAGAATGTCAGTGCCGTTGTTTTGTCTCAAGATGCTCACCAGTAATGTTTTTTTTTTCTAAGGCACGTTTATAAAAGCTACTTAAATGTCCTAATTGAACTACTCCTCCTGGCTTAATCTAAGCTTTGTTTGTGAAACCAGGCCTTATTATATATTTTTTTAATTATAATTTTATATTATAGTGTAAAAGTTACATCAATATAATATTATATATTAAAATTATATTATTATTACAGATTTATATTATTATATCTAAACTATTATTATCAAAATGATTTGACTGATAGTTTTTGATTAATTGCATTTTAATAATTTGGCTAAATCTACTGACAACCCTAGTTACAATACATGCAGACATTTATGTGTGTGTTTTTTGTCTGTGTGAAGATTTATTCATGCTTTGTCTCCAATCAATCTCTATCATGCAGTCGACTAAATGCACACAATGTGGCCATAATTTATTTAAGGGTGGACAGATCTGTGTGTTGGAAATTACTGCAGCTGATGTGAATAATGAGCTACAGATGCTGACCACACTTTTCCTATTTCCCTTTTCTTTTTTTTCTACTTGTCCATGGCATGCAAATTCATCTTATCCCCCTCTTGCTGTGGCATGCTGGCTGAGATTTAGGATGGCCATGTTATTTTTCTTCCATCTATCCATCTTTTATTTTACATTGGTGACCAGCTGACTGTAATAATATCTCAGTTATTACTCTGCTACTTTCTAAAGTAACACATTCATTTGTGTGAAATATTGATTAATATTGATTTGCTTCAAAATTACAATTCAGTTTAGTAGTCATTATGCAAATACATGTGATCTTCTTTCAGAATGCTGCCATTGACCAATCAGAATCAAGTATTTTAGACAGCCATATGGTTAAAGCAAAAGCAGCAATACTACGCACAGCGCACACACAGACGCTAAGGGGGAGAGAAGTTGTTCTTGTACGGTTGATTATGAACCTCTTCATCATTAAAAGACTGAGTCATCTTTGTGCACCGAGGGGTTAAAGGACGTTTACATGTTTCCTCTATCTTCCATATCGCTGTCAGCAGCGGCTGAGGCTCCGAGAGCAGCGAGCGAAAAGCACTAATGCACCTGCAAATGAGATCGCTCAACTCTCTCTAAATGAATGCTTGCTCAGAAAGGTGATGGAAAGAGATAAGAGTTTTTTTCCCCCTTTGTCGAAATTCTTCTCAAAAAGACTGAAGGCACAGATTTAAATCTCTATTAAATATTAACGTGAGGGTCAATGGGCCGCCATGGCTTTATGGATATGCTGACCTGATGATTTTTAAATGAAATACAGCTGTTTGCTTTTCATTACGTGTGTGTTTTGACTGTCATTTGACTTTCAAATTGAGCTACTCTTCTGATGCTGACAGCTCCAGCAGTTGAGTTCACTATAAGGTGAATATCCAAGAAATATCCTTCCTTATAGATTTGGGTGGATTGAAGCACACTGCTTGGTTTGCATACGCTGCTGGAACGGCCAGATTCATGTTGGTTTAGGTTGGTTTATTGTGGTCCAGATTTGATTGTAGTGCTAATCTAGGCTGGTTTATCTCGAGAATTCATGTTGTGCTAGGTTGGATTATGCTGGTCAGTGCTGTTCTAGGCAGTTTTGTGCTGTTTTGGTGGTGTTCGATTAGATAGTGATGGTCCTGTGTAGGTTATTTAAGTTTTGCGTAAGATTTTAGCTGAACATTCATGTAGATTCAGGCTGGTTTACTGTTTATTGCTAGTTAAGCTGAGCATTAGTGTCGGTCCAGGTTGGATTATGCTGGTTAGTGCTGTCCAGGAGTGCGTTTCCCGAAAGCATCGTTATCCAACTATGATCGCAATTTCCATTGAACTCTATTGGTAACGACGGAACTTGCGACCATAGTTGGCTTTGGGAAACGCACCCCAGGCTGGTTGATGCTGGCTTGATGTTAAGCATGATGAATAATATTGTTCCCAGGTTGATTTTTGCAAGCTAGTGATGGTTTGGTACTGGTAAATGCTGGTTTGGTGTAGGGGTGTCGCAAAATACTGGTATCGATGATAACTGATAGATGTGAGATATTGATACTTTGTTAATACACCACATACGATAATATCTTAAATAATAAAGGGCCAGTATACCTGGTTGACTCTTCAGCATATTGACGGTTTTGCACCTTGACATTAATCATAAAATGCAACTTTTGAGTGAGATTTATATATTTATTTTTTGGAATGAAAACACAAATAAAGTTAAATATGAATAGCAGTCATTCTTTTTTTAAACTTTAGATATTGTGATAATATCATTATTGTTTTGAGTTCTTTAGGCCATGATATCGTGACAGCTCTAGTATAGTGCCAGTTTAGCTTCTGTTTCAGCATTACTATGAAGCTAGTTAATCATATAAGTTTTGTTGGTTAAGATGTGACACCAGCATCCAAAACACAGCATATACTGGTGACCAGCTAACAGGGAAGTTTGGGTTGTCATAAATCAGATTGAAGTATCCAGGTGTTTCGATCTATGTATCTGTGCTCACACACTCTTCCTGCTGCAGTTTTGGACCCTGATAAATTGCTTCAGGGCATCTGGGTGATGCAGCTCACCGAGACCATCTTCGGTCCTTCGAGATCTCTCTCTGTACTCTCCAGACACGGCTGCCAGATGGTGGATGGGGTGTGTGTTGGTGTGTTGGTGTGTGGCATCACGGTGGGACAGGCAGACCTCAAAGCCCTGCTGGTTTCATGTCTTTTATGGGTTTCTGATTTTTCTGTCTCACTTCACGCTCTGTGGCTTTTTCAGCATCACTAGATTGGCAAATGAGGTCTGAAATGGCCTCGTTAAACCAAACGGCCATGTGTTTGTACACATTTAGAACTGAGATGAATGGCGAATGTCCCCAAAAATCACATTCGGACCAACTGATTAAAGGTAACTGCAAAAATGTCTAAAAAGAATTAAGTTGGTTATGAGAAAATATTGATAATGTTATCTAATGCAATAATTTGTGTTCTTAGGAGATAATTATCTTGTCTCAATTATCAGGTTATCCATTTAGAAGTTGGGCTAAAGACCTATAATAAACAGCTGGAAAGCAGTGCAACTCTATCGCACTGAACCATGAGTTTAGACTTAAAAATAGCCATAAAAATCAGTCCCCTCTGAAAGTGCTGCGCTGTCTATTTGGATTTATGACTCCGTGTCACACAATACTACCCCCACCTTCCAAAAAACATTTTATCGGATGATTTAAAAGTCACCTGGTTGGGGGCAGAGCGAATATATGTAAGTGCAATCAGCAGAAAGAGCTAGAACAACATTTTTTCCCCCTTCCTCTTTCTCTGTGTGAGACTGGTCAAATGGCGCATTGGGTAAGTGGCCCCGTCAGCAGATATGGGATCCTCCCCAGTGTGTCCGGAGGAGAGATTGTGGCAGGGTGAATTGATTATTGTGGTATGTTTCCAAAGGTTGTTAAGGCCAAGCTTCAGGCCTACTTAAAGGGATAGTTCACCCAAAAAATGTAAACTCTTCCCCCACTCTTGTGGCCTCTTCTGTGAAACGCAAAGGAGACTTTTTGAGGAATCTTCAGTTTTCTTTTTTAATATATTTTTAAAATGTAATATTTTCAATAGCAAAGGTAAACTCACAGTTATTTAAAAATATATTTTCTTTTAACAAATAGGAAATTTCTCTGGCATTTCTTTCTTTTTGCTGTATCGAAAACGTACCGAACCGTGACTTTAAAACCGAGGTACGTACCGAACCGTGATTTTTGTGTACCGTTACACCCCTAGGACATAATCCTTCTGAAATCATTCTAATATGCTGAATTGCTGCTCAAGAAACATCTCTTTGTTGAAATTCACTCATTGATGAATAGAAAGTTTAAAAGAACTGGAGATAAAGACAAGAAATATTGGCTATATAAAACAGTGTAATGGGTCCGTGCGTCAGGTCTTAAAGTGACAGCAGCCTAATATACCGGCTGCCAAATTATGAGATAATATAAAAAATATCTATATGGCAATTTTTCCCTTTGGTAATGATGTCAAAATTGTGGCCAGTGAAAATGCTGAGTGGCTAGTAACTTGATGCAGCCACAGAGGCTGGTGAGCAAAACAGTTAATCTCAAGCCCTGCCTTACTGACTGCAAACCTTTTCAACCTATTCTAACTGATGCTTCAAGACTATCACAGATCAGCTGGTGTTTGCTTCAGATGACACTTTCTCTATATAAATCATTGTTGCCTTCGTGTTGCTTTGGACAGAAGCATCTGCAAAATGAGTAAATGTACTGTAGATAGCTTGGTGGCATATTTACTCTAGCATAACGACAAAGAATGGTAGAATGTGAGAAGCCATCATTATGTGCCCTGCATCAAGGTTTGGAACACCATGAGGGAGAGTAAATGATGACAGAATTGTAATTTTCAGGTAAACTATTACTTTATTACTTTAAAGTCCCAAACTTCCCCCAGCACCTCACCTCACCACCGCCTGTTGTCGTCGTGGGGTCTGTTTTGACTGGGACTGTTTTTTCTCATTGTCTCCTTTCTTTCCCTGCACTGTCATTTTTTTGAAAGGAAAGAGGCGTTTTAATTAAAACTTGAGGCGGCACAGGCAGCAAGAGTTCTGCTTCCTGCCCAGAGCGCAGCCAATAATTGGTTCTGTTCACTCTCCCTCTCCCGCTGTATACTCGGTTAAATGGATGCAGTTGTTCAGTTTGTTGGTCTTTTTTTTTCCCCGTCGTCTTTTCATTTGCTCCCCCCCACTTTCCGCCTCTCCAAACAGAGGTGAAACCCGAGTCCATGTCTGTGTTTGGGTTGCAGACGGAGAGGCTGTAAAGATCTGGATCTATGAAAGACGGCTTGAGTTTAAGGAGCCTGAGAAACAAAGCAGCTCATTTATTACTCTCTTAATGAAAGCTGCTTCCAGTGCTCTGCCATAATGGTTTAATTTCACCTCTCGAGCCCCTGGATTAGTCCATGAGGCACAGGAACACTGGGGCGGAGAGAGATGAAGGGGCTGCTGGGTTGATTTTAGAGTTCTCAGTCGCTCTCCCAGAAACTTTTTCAGCCATTGAGCTGTTAATATATTCTTTTTATGGTTGTTATTGAAAGAGTGAAGCAAAAACAAGCTTTTGTTCCAGAATATTACCAGTAACTTGGTGCCGCATTTTGAGTTTGTTGACAGTCTTCCAAGTCATCATGGTCTCAAGTCAGTTTATTTTTATACACATATTTAGCGCTCACACAGACAGTGCAAGTTCAAGTCCAGCTTGCAACGTCATTTTCTGTCCTCTTTATATACGATTCTATGAAAAGCAAAAAAACAAGAGAACTTTTTTTCTGAAGAAAATCAATTGGCATTTACGTGACAGCATGATGCTATAGTGTCAGGGCTTGGGTGTCTGGTTGCTAGGGTGTTGTGTTTGGTTGCCAGGGTTTTGGTATGTGGTTGCCAATAGTGCATTAGCACCTGCCCCCTTTTTCAGCGGCGCTGGTTCCTTCCCGAAGTATTTTTTCCATTCATTTTCCCCATAGGGATTTAAAAAAAAAATCTTGCAAACATTGCAAACTTTGATTTGAAGCAAAAATTATTTGAAAATCAGACGAAAATACAAAGGTACAAGACTGTATACTTAACAGCTTTAGTGAGGGAAAGAACTACAATCCAACGAAGCAGTGTGAACAGCATAATCTAATTAAAAATGATGGAGAATCATAAAACTATCATTTACAAATGTTGATTATTTAATAACAACAATATATTTGAAGTTTATTGCAAAATATGCATATATATATATATATATACAAATATTAAGTATTTTGAGGTAGAGAGATCATCTAGAATACGCTGTTCGCAGTGCTTCATGTGAGTGGGCGGAGCTTACAAGATCTTTTGCCGTGTTGCTTTTTTCAACTCTGATTGGTGTAATTTTCTGTACAGCATCATGGGTAGTTTTTCGCCAGGAATTCCTCTGTTAAACACGATTACTGGTATTTTATAAATAATCTGAAATAATGAGGGCTGACATCTTCAGCAGGAGCAAATACCATCAATTAACAACCTCGTAACTCACAGCAAGTTTGTTTTTAAAGGTTTATAAGTTATCAAAATTAATTCAAAATTAATTTCCCTATTGATAAAATGTTTTTATTTCCGGAAACCGACTGTTATAGGGATGTACAATACCAGTACTATATCATAATTATCAGCAGGTATTAGACATTTTAATTTATTAGTGTCTGTCAATATTGGATATTTAATTGTGCATTCTCATTATTTTTTACATTAAGTTTACCATCATCCAATGCAAAGTTAATCTTTAAAAACAACTATTTAATAACACTGTCAAATGTAATCTAAGTACCGAATCTCATTTTTTATACTGTACATTTTTATGTTGTAATGGCTAAATTTCACTCGTAGCATTTACAACCTTTTTCTCTTTTATTTGAATAAATATTTGTATTTATATCATAATTTTAATATTCTTAGGTGTTGGTATGTGGTTGCTAAGGTTTTCTGGGTGGGTGTTATGTGATTTATAGCTTTAGTATTCCTTATTGCAAAGTTGCATTGAACAACATGTAAATGTGTAGTAACACAAGGTTTCAAGCTTGATTCCCTCCTTCAGTTTAAGTCTATGGGATTTTCCACTCGGTTTATTGTCCACCAGGTGAAAATGTATCTTTCTGAGCAATCAGACTTACAGAGTGCAATTCTCTTCAAAAAGCTGAACGATTTGAGGTTTCATTGTGCATCAAAGTTGAATTCTTAAGGCCTGTTCATATCAAGGACCACTATAAAGAAAAGAATAAAGATTTAGTTCTAAAAATCATTCATCATCAATATTACAGAATAGCAGCACACCAGAGCTATAACGAGAACTGCACAGAGAAACTATATCGATGGAATCACTTTCAGAGCGATTTTATTCTAATGAATGATAAAAACATTGACAGAGAATCAGAATCCATCCTGCTGTAACAAGTTAGAGAATTTCAAGTGACAGACAAGCACGCGCTTAGAATATCGTCCGCTGGTATGGATGCTAATATAGTTATCTTTATAGTTATCTTATTGTTTTTGGTGTGAACGGGCCTTTAGGATTCATGCAAATCCTTAGCCCAAAATGTTAGCAATAAACACACTGTAAAAAATGTATTGTCAAATTAACAGTAACTTACTGGCAACAATTATCCAGTAGTTGCTGTATTTCATTCAACAGTAAAATTACCGTAACACTAACTACAGTAGTGTTAAGCATACTGTAAAATTAAATACATTATTTTACTGTAATTTTGAAAGCAACAAAATCTACTGTAACTTACTGTACAATAGGCTAGGTTATAGGCTACAGCAAGATACTGTTGACAAATCATTTACAGTGTAGTGCCTCTACTTTAATGAGAGAAAATAACAAAAAAAATGTTTCCAATCAAAACTGGACGTGATCTACTTTAAGTTTACATCATTAGCGTGGGGAATTCAACATGCTGTACATGACTCAGTGTTTTCTGCATCATGTCACCAGTACCGTGTGACTGAACATGGCTTTTCCGCCTCAACTTCACTGATTTTAAACTGCTCACCACACGCAATCAGCTCACCTCAGAAAATCAAGGTTCGGGTCAGCGGGAGGGCTGACTAATGTTATTAGATCATTAATATTTCATCAAAAAGCAGTTTGTCAGGTGTTATTTTTACTGTGGCTGTCAGGGTAATGTCTCTGATGTGTGAAGAGGCAATGCAGAGGCAGTGCAGTTGATTGGGCCTCCTCTTGCTCTCTCTCTCTCTCTCTCTCTCTCTCTCTCTCTCTCTCTCTCTCTCTCTCTCTCTCTCTCTCTCTCTCTCTCTCTCTCTCTCTCTCTCTCTCTCTCTCTCTCTCTCTCTCTCTCTCTCTCTCTCTCGCTCTCTCATTAAGACTGAGTTATGACCTCTTTGCCTATTCAGAATCATCACAAACCCATATTTCACTGTGCTCTTGCAATAAATGTAATCTCCAGTTTAGGCAGAAAACAGCCGCGCAGGAAAGGATGAAAGGGGTGAAAGAAAAAAAGAAAACGAAGGCAAAGAGATCCTGAATGTTCAAATGGATGGTTGAGGGGCGGCTTTATTCTTCTGTGTGTATTTTTGTGTTATAGCTTCCTGTATACGTTCAGTTTTCTATTCCGGCCAGTTTGTGTGTGTGTGTTTCTGAAAAGGGAGGGTTTGGAGGTAATTAAGTATTGATTTCTAGGCATGCAGGGTGATGGGAAATAGGCGACTGGGCCCTAATTACAGCAGGTTGCCAGATTGGGGGTGTCTGGACTGCGGTGTGTTATAGAGGAGCATGGCTTCTAGCCAGAGCTGCTGCTGCCTCATCATTACAGCAGATTAATTAGCAGCTTTTGCCTATGTGGTCGACCCAACACCTTGATTCTATTGCCTTGATGAGCTTTTTTTGATTACAAACTGACGGGGATGCTTGTAGGTTGGATGGATAATTTCATAGAAAGAGAACAAGATAGGCTTGCTCACTTTACAAAATCAGGTAATTTTGGAAATGTAAAAGTTGTAAATGTAACAGATTTAAAATATACTTTCTTGTAGTTGTTGAACTAAAAAAAAAGAAAACAAGATTTTAAATAAATGCTTTTTAAAAAACGTTCTAGCCTATTTATTAAAGTATCCCATTTTCCCAAAAAATATTAAGCTGCACAACTATATACATTCAGTATTCATATGTATATGTAAATGTATATATATATATATATATATATATACACATATATATATACACATATATATATATATATATATATATATATATAGGCCTATATATATATATATACGTATATATACACACACACACACACACACACACACAAACACACATATATATATATATATATATATATATATATATTAGTATTCATGTGCGTGTGTATATATATATATATACAGGGCTCGAATTTCGGCGCGGGATTGCGGGTATTGCGCATAATTCTAATCATTCCCGCAGGTCTCCCATTTATAATGCGGGAAATTCCCGCGATCGTAATCCACACAGATAATAAAATCAAATCATTCTTTTAACAACTATCTTCCAGACGCAATTTCACAAACAGCGTGAGTGTTCAGCGGTGCCTCTATCTCTTCTCTCATAATGTGTTGTGCAAGGCATGCATCAAGCGCTGCGGCGATAATACACACTCGCGTTTTGGAGTCGGGACCATAGCCTGTAAGGTAAAGGTCGGGACATGACGGAATATTCACTTGCACAATCGGGCCAGCAGTGCATCGTGACTGAACTACTGAAGTCTTTTTAAGTCTTACCAGTTTAAACATTCAAGCGATTTTAAACTAATCAGTGCTCGCGCGCTCTCTGAGAGATTATTTTCTATGCGCACATTCATAGAAAATCCGCCTCAAAAACAGCTGGTCAGTAACTATTTTTCGCGGATTATATTGCTTTAACACGCAAAATTGTCAATTTCGGTCTTTGTGAGCAGGCTATACTCTAAACATAGTCGCTTTTGTCTTTTAATAAGCATAAAACGCATGCCAGTATAATGAACACAGGATCCGTGCACTAGCTCTTAGTGACGGCAGCCATATGTGTCTGTCATTAATTTTGTTGTCAAAACAACAAAAGATAGCTTTAAGTTAAAGGAATCAGGATTAATAGCTGTATTTAATTTATTCAGGACTAAAATACTACTTATTTTCCATTTGATTACTTTATTCAGTTTCTTCTGTATATGAATACTAGTGTTAGACCCATTGAAAAACTTTTCTCTTTAATTATCTTTATTTTTATCTTTATTCTATTGTATTTATTTGTGCTACTTTTTTCAATTTAATTAAACAATTTAAATCAAGCTTCCTTGTGATGTGTAAATTCTTAACAACAATATTACCCCATTGTAAAAATGCAATGAGCGCAAAGTTAAACATTTAGGAAAGATAAATGTAATAATTTTGTTTGGAAAAAATACCCCCCCTTTCTCCCCCTCAAACAAAAAAAATCCCCCCCATGAGAATCATCTAAGGGGGGATTTCCCCCCCATTTTCCAAAACGAAATTCAGGCCCTGATATATATACACACACGTACATATATATATATATACACACACACACACACACACACACAGACACACATATGAATCCTATATATATATACACAGTTACACACACACATATGAATACTATATATATACTGTATATATATATATATATGAATACTAGCCTATATGATATTTCCATTACCTTTTTCCTCATGAATTGCACTGATTAGGAGAACATCTGAAAAATAAGACCGTTTATCTTTAAGAGGACGTTCCCCTATAATAGCTATTTGATTCGCTATGCAGGAACCAGCGACTCAATGACATTAATTATTCAACTTCCTGCAAGCCTTATAATAAATCAAATAACAACAACAACAAAGCACGCCAGAAGATCATACAGTCTAGTTGGATCGTGGAGATCCACCACACAGATCAAGATCTTTCTAGTAATTTAGGGAATACACTTTGGGGCCGTCATCTTTTGATGCATTGGTGTATGGTACTCATTCTATTTTTCAAACAGTCAATTTAAGTTGTTTAGAAACAAACCCACACGCAGACACACCATTTTTCAGCTTTGCCCGCTCCGAGCCATTCATTTTTCCTGGGAGACGTTGCAATTTCTATAATTGGCCATAGTGGAATGGCCATCTATAGTCCTGCAGGTCTGCCACAGGCTATCAGCCATCTGGGCTTTTATGACGCTGATCTTGTATCATCTCCGGGGGCTGTGGATTTCATGCCCATTGGCACTCTCGCTCATATCTAGACACAAATCTGTTCACTTTTACAGCAGTAGTTTCTATGCGGCGAGTGGGTGGTCGGTGTGTGACCATAAGTCAGGTTAGTGTCCTGCTTCAGCCAAACAGGAGCCAAAGCGCCAGTGTGCCTCTAAAAGTGGTCACAGTTGTTAAACAGAATCTGTTTGCATGGATTATCTGGACATTTGCAGACGTTCGGTCGTTAAAAATGTTCATTAACAGGAGCGAGTTACTGCTAAACAGACTTTGGGGAAAATGAGAGGGAATTAGCTGAGGAATTAATTAAATCTTCAGGTACAACGTGATAATAAAATAAATGTGAATAGACAGTTTGCCAGTTGCTTGATTTTCTTTATTTTGGATTCTATTCTATTCTACGTTATTTTAGTATTATTTATTTATATTTAGTATTAATATTAGCTTTTGTTTTTTTATTGGAGTAATTTTAGCCATTTTAGCAATTTTTGCATAAATGTAAAATAAACCGCTTTAGTATATCATCTACATAATCAATAGTTTAATATTTCTCCATTGCTCTCCATTGTTTTTAATTTGATTTTCATTTGCAATGCCTCATGGGACAGAGGTTCTTTCCCTCATTAAGGCTAGTGTGTGTGCATGCATTTCCCCCTGATTTTCAAATATTTTTTGCTTCAAATAGATAATGTAATGTTGTGATTCTTAGCTGTTGGTTTGGTTTATGGCTTATGACTCTTTAATAACGTCTTTTTAAAAATCCCTACAGGAAAAATACTTCCCAATTCCCAACCAAGGCCACTGAAAAATTAGGCGGGCACTGTTGCACTCTACCCCTGCGTCCGAAACCGAATACTTTCCTACTATATAGAATGCAAAAAAAAAAAAAAAAAAAACAAACGCCAAAAGATTAGTATGTCCAAATACACATTCGAAAAACAATATGCAAAAAGTGCCCGGATGGCCTACTACTACCGTCAGGATTCTGAAGTGCACATTTGATGGACACATTAGTTTACATCATGTCCCATTAGGCCACGGGAGAGGATTTATGAATAGAAGTAAAGCGACGCAACTGATGCTGGTATGTGCAACAGTAACAACATGACAGATGCAGTACATCCGAATTTCATTCACACGACCCATATTCATACTAGAGTGTACATTTTTTACGGTCGCACCATAAATTCAAATTCAAACGTAGTACCTACTCACACAGCACTTGATTTCGGACTCAGCGTGCATCTTTTTTTATCTTAATTTTATTGCACTAGTGCAAAAAAACAACTCCTGTCTATGTTGGGAAGTGAAAAAGAGGTTTAAGATAGGATCAGTTATCTAAAATAAATAAATATCCACTCTAATAAACAGAATGATGCAGTGGTGACAATCATCCATTGGCTTAAACGAAAAGCAAAATCCCCAGCAGCCATTTCTGCTGCACTGATTCAAACCCTGAGATAATTTTCCACAGTGGGACGTTGGTCCCTTTGTCTCGTCTGCCTCCCTGGTCGGTCTAACAAGGCGGTGTGATGAGGCGTATGTGCGCGATGCTTCAATCAGGCATGTGCGCCATTGTTCCAGGCTTATCTGAATATGAAAGTGTCACGGCAGGAGATGGAGTGAGAGAGAAATGAATGATGGAGAACAAGAGCGAAAGATGTCTGAGAAATTCCACCTCCGGCTCAAGTACTTCCCCTGAGACACAAACTTCCATGTTCTAACAAGCGGCACAGCGGTGGCTGCCTGACGTCCACAGACAGGTGGACACACACACAAACCGTCTCGCTGTCTAATGGGGCCAGCGTTCGCTCAGATCATTATCTGTATCTCGCATCCTCTTATATTCCTCCTTTTTTTTCCCCAAGCTGTTGCCTTGTCCGTCCTCTCGGCTGAAAGTTATTAAAACCGCTGTCTTTTGATCTGAGCTTCACTCGTTGTTATTCTCCAACTCCCTCTACACTGGAGGTGAAGGCTGATTTAGCTTCTGCCAGTGTGTGTGTCTCTCTCTCTCTCTCTCTCTCTCTCTCTCTCTCTCTCTCTCTCTCTCTCTCTCTCCATTTTTTTCATCCTCTGTTTTCTGAAAAGCTACTGAATCTGCTCAGCAAAGGCGCTGACTGGAGAGTGCGGGAGTGTGGTAATGAGGTTCCTATGGTGATGTGCGACGTTGGCGAGGTAAATTAATGGGGTGTAGGAGCGGGGGGTCAGCCCCACTGGTGTGTCCAAGCAGCAAGACGTCCACACTATCTCCACATAAATATCAGATACAGCCCAGTCTCAGAGGACAGTTTCTGGAGTCATTCTCTCTTCTCTTTTGCGCTCTCTCTCTCTCTCTCCTTGAATCTTTTTTTTCTAGGATTATTTTTCTTCTTTCCTGACGTTTAAAGCTAGATTTTTATGTTTTATGAAGAAAATGTGAGCGGTGTTTGGCCATGGAAAAAATCACTACCAGCCTCAAATTACCTAATAAGAAAACAAACAAAAACAAAAGTCAGTATGGACGCTACAGATTACAACGGGAGTTCGATGTGAGTGGTGCAGTTGTTTTATCAATATTGAGGCCACTGTTATGCGTGTTCAGGATCATTTACCTTTGTATTGTATTTTATTGCTACACTGGTAGATAGACAGCTTCAGTTTCAGTTGCAACGCGTCATACACTTCGATATGTGTTCTAAAATTGGCTCAAAATATCAAACATGTGTGAGATTTGTAAAAATTGGTCAACTCCGACTGCCCAAAATCTGCAGATTAGCACAGGCTTTCGGCAACTATTGTTGACTCGTCTTCACTGCAGATCGGGGTAGAAATCTGAGCAAAAGTTGTGTTTTTCACCTAAACAGTTTCATTCTTCTGCTGAACACAAAAGAAGATATTTTGAAGAATATGGCTTGACTCCATCCAAAATACTATGGAAGTCAATGGGGTCCATCAATTGTTTGATTACCGACATTCTTCAAAGTATCTTTTGTGTTCAGCAGAAGAAAGAAATTCATACAGGTTTGGAACAACTTGAGGGTAAATGGTAAATGGACTGCATTTATATAGCGCTTTCACAGACCCAATGGCCACCAAAGCGCTTTACAATTTGCCTCACATTCACTCATTCATACACCGACGGCGGAGTCAGCCATACAAGGCGCCATCCAGCTCGTCGGGAGCAGCCGGGGTTAGGTGTCTTGCTCATGGACACCTCGACACTTGGTCAAGTGGAACCGGGTATTGAACCACCAACCTTCCGGTTTGTAGACAACCTACATGAACCACTGAGCCACTGCCGGTGAGTAAATGATGACGGAATAACATTTTTCGGGTGAACTATCCCTTTAAGTTGTATTGCATCAGGTTGTAAACTTGTTCTTGCTTTTAATTGGAGCCTCTATTTCGAAGACTAGGCTGTTATTGCTTCACACTGCTTCTGGCTGCTGGACATTTCATCCAGTGTCTTGTTAGCTGTGACTGTATCTGAGCCCTGGGTCTCCCACTGGCTTTCAACCCAGATACCTGGCCTCCCATGCATCACAGCAACACCTGTTTTACCTCTCAGCTTTCGCTGGAGTCGTGGAAAGGTTGAGCTCTGAAAATAGCTTGCCCCAGTTTTTTCTTCTTTAATGTGTAAATGAAGCTCTTAGGTGAGCTCTTAGGTTTTTCTTTAGGCTTTTTCTCAGTCTCAGTAACCAGACAATTCTGGAGTCACATGACAGTTTTTTTTTATTTTTAATCCAAATAGATCTGTAAGGCTTTTGAGGTTTTGTGATAAAATGGGCTGAAATAGTGGTCTGGCTTTCGGTCTGTGTAAACGAGCTGGATTCGTTTTTATGTTGATCGGTTCCTCGCTGTCTGTGGTCCTCCTTGAAGTCACTAAAAATGACTTGCAGCTGAAATGTGTGGTGTATTAGCAACAGAAACACAATTTCACTCTGAAACACTAAACCGGGGAAACGCCGGCCTCAAAAGAGACGCCTTCTGGTCTGAGTGACATCTGTAATATCCTGCTGTCTATCACACACTTTTATGTTGCTAAGCTGAATGTCATGAGCTCAGAGGATCCATGTTCAGGATTAGTGTCTAAGATAAACACACAGACTGTGTACTCTTAAATGGTTTATGTGCTTGTTATTTGTAGCATTTATCATCAATTTAAAGCATTAATTCTAGTGAAGTTTCATGAAACATAATGCAAATATATGCAATTAATCGTGATTTATTTTGATTCATTAATTGACACGTACTGTAGGCTAATTAAAATGAATTAAATATCATGTAATTAAATCGATTGACAGCCCTAGTTTCTTTCCCCATAAGTTGCTGTAATGCCAATGATGCCAAACTAGCTGTATTTTTTAAACACCATTTTCTTTTCATGGGTATTTAATCTCATTTAATTCTTTTTCTTTTGCTGTTTTATAATAACGCTTATAATTTGATTAATTTGATCACTTTAATTTGATTAATCTGCACATCCTGAAATTAAAACGATTTAAATATGATGTTATTAAATTGATTGACAGCCCTAGGTTTTTTCATACATTGCTGCTGTAATGCCAGTGAAGCCAAACTAACTTTTATACTTAAACATTTTTCTCATGGGTATAATTAATCTCATTTTGTTCTTTTGTCGTCTTGGAATGATGGTTACAAACAGGGATTTTGTCATTTGAAAAATCAGTGCTGTGATTCCCGTATACCACTATTCTCAGATCTGTGACATCATTTTGTTATGTGATGCGTGAACATCTGATGATCATGTTGTGTGGTCTTTTCATTTAGTATCTCTTTGTTGGGCAATTTGCTTTGCGCTTATGTGTGGTCTGCAATTCAGTGACAGCTGGAGGGGAAAACAGACTGATTTAAATAATATTGCATAAGCTTTACATTTACATGTGTTTTGAAGTAAAGCAAAAAGACACTTGAGTGTTTGCAGTGATTTGAAAGGGTGAAAAGGTTGTTGTTAGGCAAAAAAAGAAAAACAAGTTTATCATTTGCATCTAAGTCTTGCTTATATAAAAGTCCAAGCAATTTTAAACTATTCAAATGCAAGAAGAGGCGAAAGAGAACTCTATTCTGTACGGAAAAAGTGACTTAAAGTAACTATATCATTAATGTTAATCAAACAACAAAACACATGTTAACACAGATTAATCTATATTTAATTTATACAGTGAGCACTATACAGTGTTATATTACTCTTAATTATTATATTTCTGTACATGAATATACTGTAAAACCTCCTTTTATTTGTAACTTTGTTCTGTTGTATTTATCTATGCTTGTAATTTGTTCTTATTTTATTAATGACTGTTCATTTGTTTTTAATAATGTTTGAACTTTATTAGTTAGGCTTATAGTTTTTTTCTGTGGTATCTATCGAATTTAAGTACTTCCTTCAGCAATAAATGGAAAGCAAAGTGACATTTGATTGGATGGTTGAGTGGTTGTGGTTTGCAATTGGTTGATCTCTTGTGAGTGACAGGTTGTCCCGCCCTCACACAAGTAAATATGTCATCAAAGAAGAGAAGAGATGGAGGGGAACGTATTTTGATTAAATGTACAAGGGCACATGATTTAATGCACGGATAAATCATTAATAATAAATACAGCATTTTTCCATTAAAACAACTGTCCAGTTTTGCACGATACTACCATGATAGCCTGCAAAACATAAATAGCACCCTTAAACTAGGCTACACTTTGTTATTTCAGAAACATGTAATGCAAATATTTTAATCTTCTGACCTTGCCATAGTCCTTGAATGAACATAATCACGTCCTCCATGTTCTTTTTCTCTAGGCTGGGAGGCGGCGGATTAGTTGGATTGTTGTTCCAGCCTGGTTGTTTTAGCACCTTTGAAACACACGAGTGTGTTGACCTTGGAGTCTCTCTCTTTTTTTCTCTCAACCATACTGACTCCAACTGCAGCAAAGAGGTTTTATTCCAAATGATTGCAGGCTGTAAACATTTTAATGCAGTCTTTATTACTTTTTCGATGCCATTTTTTAAAGACAGAAGGCCCTGTATAGAGGAGCTCTCCAGCTGTTGAAAAGCTGCCCACACTGGCCACCACAGGAGAAATGACAAAAACAATCCAAAGGGCACAGAAGGGAGACACGGCGAGAGTTTGGTACCCCGCTGTTGGTTTGCTTTTACTGCGTGTCAGCGTGGCATTAGAAAGTCGCATTAGCAGAAAGTCTCTGTTTACCAAAAACACAAGCAGGCACCTCAGAGAGGCGAATAAATGTTTTAATAAACATTGTCATGCAGATTTTGCTACAGCGGTCGCCTGCTTGTGTTTTTAGCGTGTCAAGTAGGCTTATAAAAATGCATGATATCGAATTGTTTCGTTCGATGAAAGGCTCTTGATTCCTGTGGTAAATGGAACAGAACCTGCTCGGAGAAAATGTTTTATTTAATGAACAACAAAATAATGATTTATTATACAGGCACGGTAGTGTTGGAAAAATGGGTTCTGCTTTACCAGGTGTTTCACAGTGAAACTCTTAGCAGCATGTAGATCAGGCAGTAAATGCCATGGTGTCAAAAGAAGAAAAACGAGATTTGAATGCGCAGTCTGCTCTAGTAATCCAACTTAGGCTAATGATATAAATCAGCCGATGTGAACCTTGCATCACTTTTATTCATGAGTTTGACATTTAAAATCTGTTGCTGATGTGCTGTGCATTGATGCAAATCACAGTGTTTTATTGGAATAATGTTTCCCATATAGCGAGGCGAGGCTCAACCACAAGCATTTGGCTAATAGTTCACTTGCCCCTTCACAGAACATTGGTGAAATTAAAAAAATATATATTTCAATTAGATTTATATCTTCTTTTATTTATATACACTGTATGTGTAATTATAGTATAGCCACATATTATTAGTGACAATTGACTAATAATGGAATTCTTTAGGAAATTGTATTAAGTTGCGTGACCGTATTTAAATTGAATTTGCATCAACACCGTACATCACAGAAAACCAAATGTTTGTTTGTTTAGACACAAAAACATGATGAAAGATCCATGATCGGCTCTTGCACTTCCACAAACAGAGACTGTGGAGTCTTGTGTAAACTTGTAAAGCTGTGGGAATCCTCTCAGACGCCCACAATCTGGATAGAAAAACCAGCTCTTTAATGCCAGTTATCATTCCCCTTTCTACAACTGTTGAATCCTCTGTCCATCGCCTTGACTTCAGTGGCTCTTTAATGGGCATATAATGGGCTATAATCGGGAAGAGGTTTCAGAATTCAGAAGAACGTCACAGTGCAAGACTCTTTTTCAGGTCTACAGTAAGTACTTTTTTGTGTCCTTGGCCCTTGGTGGAAGAGCAGAGAGGTATTGTAACTGAATCCAGTCAGAAATGACAAAAAAAACAATGGATGAAAGCGTTTCGGGCTGGAATTTGGTTGATCTGTGGCTTTTCAGAGAGACAGGAAGGGCAGTTTTTTTCTTTCAGAAATCTGATCTGAATATCCTTTCCATACTTCCATCACGATACAGACAGAAAGAACAACGGCCCCTAATACCAGGACCCGTTCACAAAGGTGATCCTGATGAAATGGACACCAGAGCGGAAATTATAGCGTAGCGCCGAAAGAGGAATGTAAAGGGAATCATTGATTGAAATTGTACTGCAATTTAGGCAAGCAAATGAGCATTTTTCCCATGTAATGTAGTGAATGCCTTAATTATGTTAATGCCCTAATTCCACTCAATTGGATAATGGTTTCCAGTTGGCAAGCTCGTGAGTCATGTTAAACTGTGTGTGAAAGAGAGAAGATATGTCATCATTTATTTCCCCTCATACCTTCCATCAAAGGCTCGAAACATACTCTATACGAATGAGTGATGTTAAAAGCTAGCTACTTAAACATTGGAATTCAAAATTGTATGCGAGACTTTGTACATATTGCATTTCGGCAAGGGTGCGCTGTAGCATAAAAGTTTTTTGACCTAATCTAATGTGGATCAACAACACCTGAAAAAGTTAAAGTAAAAACTATCAACATGGACCTAACGGTAATGCAAGTGTTAAGTGTGTATGGGACCAGTGTTCATTTTTATACATGCGTGTAAAACCACATTTTTTAACATTTTGTATTTTAAATATATAATGGAAATATTAATTAGTGCGGTCAAATCGATTAATCGCAATTAACTGCATGTGACATAAAAAAATTGTATATATAGACTTTACACATGCATATATATTTATACACACATGACTTTTTCTGATTATATTTTCAGCTACTAAAACATTGTTTTAATACAAATTATGATCATCATAATGGACATTTTATTCTTATTGTTGACAAAACAAATGTAGGGATGTATCTTTGCTATTGAACATTTGTGTTCGCAAGATTAACACTGGCGTTGACTAAGCATTTCCCTGTGTTTGTGTGCTTGCATATGTGATTCTGGCGACTAATTATTCACGTAGTGCAGCAGGTGTTTATTTGACCACTGGACATTATTATCAGCTCTTGCTGTAGTGGATAGATCATCTAGTTTACCCGCAGTTAGCTCTACTCATCACCTGTCCATCCATATAATTCTATCTCATGAGTGGCTGTGCCCCCTGGATGCTGAGGTTTCTCTGTCACCGTAACTAACTCCAGAAGTGGGCAATTAGCGAGTGACTGGCTGTGACTGGCTGCACTCCAAAGACCTGTGACCTCAGCCACGCTGCTCCGCGTCTGACGGAAAAGTCAGCAGAGCGAGGGGTCGTCACGGGAAAGCAGTTACACAGCAAGCCTGACACCAAGCTTCGGCAGGGGGGTGTTTAGGAGGAGTGATTGAAGATGTGGCCAAAGATGTCGTAGATGAGAGGACCAGGGAGACACAACCCTGTTGTATACTGTGCCGCAGAAACTATGAAAAGTGACAGATTTGCTTGTGACAAAGAAACTTTAATGCCTTTAGATGTTACACAACATACAGTGTCATTATCTAAACAGTTCTTTTTCGTGTTTTGACAATAATATCCTCTAAATTTTGTCAATTTAGCTTTACTCGGACTAAAATGGCATCTCATTTTCGTCAAAAAATAAATAAATAATTGATGAATGCAAAATGTATCCTAATATTCTATATCTTAATTTAAGCATACATCATTTCACAAAATGAAATTATTTCTTTGTTTGTTTTGCTTTTGTTATTCGTTTTTTTTTGTTTTGTTTTAACGCGTTATGGTGGAGTGAATTCACAATGCGACTTGCGCATGGAACTTTGTTCAAGTTCTCTTATGATTTTGCATCAATTCATGCAGATGCAAGTTGTAATTTTAGGTTTCCTTATGTAGGCTATATTTGATTAATCTCATATGTACAGGATCGCTGAATTAATTAACTCGCTAACACAGTACATCAGTTTACCGTTGTTCATTCACTCTTCAGCTTCAGCTAACACAGCTCAAGTAGGGCAATCCCTGACATTATTGATTATGACTTGAGTTTTTGAAACAATCGTGCTTAATTCGAAAACATAGTTGTTGTATCGTTTCATTATTGTTCATTAACAAAGTTTTTTGATTTTGTCAACATCTGTATTGGTAATTTTGTTGTCGATTTATGCGGTTATGGAACTACAGAGAAATACCTCTTGATTCAAGGATGTGTTTTGCATTACGTTTAAATGCTTCGTCCTCTATTTGATTCCATGAAACTGCTGCCGTTTTGCTCAGAAAGTTATGTAGAAGTGTGACGTGACTAGCATTGGCAATGCCGATGTTACACCAAGTTCTTTTCAAGCCATTTCAAGCTCTTTTGTCAAAGTCTTTCCAGGCGCCACCTTTTCAGCGCCATCTCAAATGCATACCACCACAACAAGGTGGAGACAGTCCTTTCCAGCGTCTCCATAGAAGACGGTGTCACCTAACACTGACTTTCAGAGAGTTGGGGAAAGAAAAAAAAAGACATAGCAGAACACATGGCTTCTATTTCCTTTTACTAAGATGCGCAAAAGAATCCAACAGTGTGACCTTGCAAGGATATTCAGGTCATTTGGCGACCACCAGTTCAGCGGAAAAGCAAACTGCACAACCGTGCAAATGGGCCCTTGTCCATATCAGATTAGCATCTAATCACAATGTAACGCTTCTATTAGCAAGCTTTCTCTGCAGTCTTTTCAAGTTTACTTGCTGGATCTGAGTGTGACAGTGGCTTTTATTGAGTCCCGTGCCTTATGTTGAACACTAGATGTGGCTTGTTTGGTTAGCGTTCACAGAGGACTGCTGACAGTAGCACAGGCGGTTTGAATTAGCATCTCATCCTACCCCAGGGGTAATGCAATGCGTGGCTGCTGATTGGTAAGAGCACAGTTCAGGGTTGGATAATTGAAACTGCATGCTTCCATCTTCCCATTCAGTCCCCCAGAGAGACGGAGCACTACACTCCTCGCATATGCTGGACAACGTTAGCATCGGGCTCCGTGCCAGGCTCATATCTCTCCTTAAGACGAAAGAAAATGAAAAAGAAAATGTTTGGCTCTGTCCTTGATGAGAGCAAGCCTTGCCAATCACAACTACGTCTTGTTCCATCTTTACAGCAATGAAGAACACATAACCTAGTGCAAAATCAGGTAAAGTTGGAGTCATGGCCTAGCCGTTTGCACATTTACCTCCTGAAATATTGGGGTATGGTGCTCATATAGGTGATGTTAGCTTTGACGTGAGACACAAACACAGACTTGCGTCCTTTCTTGATCCCGTTCCTCCTTGTCCCTCTTTTTATACGGTTAGTCTTAGTCAAATTGGCAAATATCAGGTGTGGGTTGTTAAACTGGCTGTCTTGTCATAGACTAGCTCAGAGCTGAATCCAGTCTCAGCTGCTGTAGCTCTGGCTGCCAGCCTGGTTTGCGCTGGGATGAAGGAGTCCTCGCAAGATGGCAGCTTTAATGGCAGAAAACGAATTTAATGAATACCTTCTGCTGGAGTCCTTCATTCCAGTGCCTCATTTTCCTTTCTGTTCGCTGTCGTTTGTTCTCTCTTTTCTGTTTCCCTCAGAAGTTGTCACCTTAGCGAGCGGCAAGAGATATAGCTGCTTTACTCTCCTACACGAGCAAATTACAGGCTTCTCTCCATATGTGCAGCAGGAGACCTCCTGCCTGCTGCTTCTGCCCTGTGTGTAGCATTGTCATGCTAATGGGAACAGATCCGTCTGCCGCCGCGTGCAGATGTGCTTCGGGGGGTGGGGTGGTCGACATGTACGCCACGGCCCTCTCTGCATCGTAGGGGAAATCTGAGTCAGGTGAGGTGAGGCGAGACAAAAGAAAGGAAGACGCATGTGGTGTTCCTACAGGCACGAGTGTATTTTTGTCCCTTGGAGATGGAGATTCAACTTATTGTTAAAAGCAAGTTCTCACGGCTGACGTTTTATTGAAGAGGGCAATGTTTGTTTGATTGAGGAAGATTACATGTCTGCGAGTGTTTACCAAATTTTTTTAAACAAACCACACGATTAAAGATGTTTTAATTGCCTCGTTTGAAGCATATTTTTCTGTCTCAGTTGGCCACTGATACGTTTACCACTGATAATACCACGTAAATAAGAATGGAACGGTTTGTGCAGTGTTGTTGGAGTCTTGACCTATCGGTTAAGCCCAAAACTTATTTCAGTTTTAACTTAGCTATCTGTAGAGTCTTTGTAAACTCTTTAAACTAGAGTTGTAGTTGTTATTGCCATCTCCAGTAGTTTGTTTTTGTTTTTGTTCCATCTCCTCTGTTTCTTTGTAGACTGTGAAACAACGGCCCGAGCCAGTTTTGCCACATTGTGGACAAACTAATTAGTTTAAAAAGGCGCATAGTAATTCAAGGCACATGTGCGAGCTGAGCGAACAGAGTATGCACTGTTATAAAATTTGGTATTCGGTATTTCACGTCACACGCACTGTATGGATACCCTTGCATATGTGTAACCAGTGTAGTCAAAAGTACCGACTTCGGTACCAAGTCCGTACTGAAATTTAAAAAATGTGACGCTTTAAGTAGCGCTTTTTTTAATTTTTAAAATTTCAGTATCGACTTGGTACCGAAGTCGGTACTTTTGACAACACAACCGAGATATGCTTTGGGTGCCGACATATTGAGATGAGGCTTGTCATATCCCAGTCCTACTCAACACCCCACCTTTTTCTTCCCATCATTCTCTATTCTCTCTAGAATCCAATATAATAATAAAATAATGAAATAATGAACCAAATTTGATGTGGTGTCTCCTGTAGAGCTTTCCATCTCTAGCTTTGCTATCAGGGTGAGAAACTGAGAGGAATGGACATCCTATCCATGTCTCTGGCAGGAGGTGAATGAGGAGCAGTTTGCTTCTGGTGGAAGGTAGTATAAAGGCTCTGTGGTTACAGCTTCATGCTCCTGGTTTCCACAGAGTTTCACGTGGAGCTAATGTGATGGAACCTGAAAATCAATCCTCTTCTCTCTTCGTGTACTTTGGGAAGGCAGAAAGGAATTTTTGCCCCTATTTTCATTATACATCTCCATTTCTTAGTCATGACTAGTCATGTTTAAAAACAAAGAATGCAATTGGAGGTCTGACCTATCCCCTGACACTACTACTACTACTACTACTACTAGTATTACTACTTCGTCTTCTTCTTCTTCTTCTTCTTCTTCTTCAGTAGTAATATAATTTCTTTGTTATTGTTTATTCAAATAATTGTTATTTTAAAACTGTTTTTATATAGTAATATTTATAGTTATATATGTATATGGTATATAAATAAATAAGAAATATATAAGAAGTCACACTTATTGGTTAAAAGGTTAATGATCAAGATCATACATTTTTTTAAATAAAATGTTTATAGTACAAAATTCTTATTTGGGATGTCCCGATCAAGTTTTTTGTGCCCCCGATGCCACCCGATCCAATCTGAGTCATTTATATATTGAGTATCTGCCTATCCTCGATCCGATACTTGTATTTTCCTAGTGCTTGGTGCACACTTACAAGTGCATTTAAAGTTATTAAAATCAATCCAATACAGGGATGATTTCTCAGGGTCAGGAGCTCAAATGTAAAAAAAGGAGCATCTACTACGAATCATTTCAATATAGCCTAACAATTAATAATAACAGCCCATAGCAACACATTATGGCAACAACATCTCAGATAGTCTGACGCCAGATAAAAATAGACAGTAAATAAATTATTTGTTACAAAAGTGTGCATGCTAAACACGGAAGCTCAGACGTGCATGTGTGATGTGCTAGAACAGACCTCATTAGTTCTCTTGGTTCTCTGAGCCTTTAACATTAATTGTTTATTAGTTTGAAATTTTTTACCATTTTTGTCTGCAGTGATTTTTACTTAAATATCTAAACAGCAGCAATAAGATAAACTAGTGACAGCTGAGAGTGGGCAACACCTTAATTGTTTATTAGTTTGAAGTTTCTGCCCATGGTATGTCTCAGCACCAATAAGAGATGTTAAATGTTTGTCAAACCATAGTTCAATTCGTAGTACAGTTATAAGTTAGTGTTGTAGATGGCTTTAAGCTGTGTGCAAGGTGCTGTGATAGACCCTTTTGCTAAATGACAGTGACTTTATTTCCCTGTTTCTGCTATCATACTTGAAATCATTATGAACTCCACTCCAGTTTTATTCCTCATTTGTGGTCAGAGGGTAGTGGGGCAGATGGAGGGTAGGAGGCTGGTTTGTGCATTTGTTCTACTAAATGCTCTAGGTGCTCCGGGTGACAATTTTCTGGATCGAAACAAGCAGAGCAAGGGTAAACCACTTGACACATTGATGGCACGACGCCCTCAACGGTTGATTTACACTGACTGCAAATGGGGCTGACCGATTGGAAGCTTATTGAAGAAGATCTACTGCGGGATGAGTCGTGTGTCTGCAGTCAGGAGTTATAGCTATTCGTCTTTGACATATGTAACTTTTCCTCAGTAGCTCTCCAACATTCTTCCCCATCATCTCTTTAGCTCATATTTTGCCAAGAGGAAGCCATTATAGCAAATAAAACAAGCTCGTTGGCAGAATGCCCGTTCTGCCGAGGGAAATTTATTGAGCCGCCAGCATATTCTTCCTGCAGTTGGCCGGTGATCTCTACCATTTCCAGGCACAAATCTAGAAAAGAGCGAGAGGGTGCAATTTCTTTCTTTTTCTTTTTTTTTGACAGGGTTGTGGAGCTTCAGGAACTCTGGGATTATGTACTTTACTTTCTTCCTAGTCACTTTCTAGCTAGCTAATAAACTCCACAACCTGAAGGTGGACAAGGCCTTGACTGTGCATTTGTCTGCTTCTTGTCTTCCACAGGGTAATAAAGGATGTTTCTTCTGAGATAAATGGAGCAAAAAGAAAGTATGTTACACTTTTACACTGTCACAGTTACATGTGCCCATTTCCTCTTTAATTAGCACAGTTCACAAGAAAGAAATACTCCCTATCAATTTGATCTTCTATTTCTTGCTTCTTTTAGAGGGGATGGGTATCCTCTGTCGGGCTCTTCTCAGGAGGGTCTTCACATGAGCAGGAAAATTACACCATGGAAAACCTGAAAGCAATTTGTTTCGCATAGAAGAGTAGCATCCGAACCCGGTCCACAGATTAAACGATGGGCTCTATCAGGCCATCTTCCCCAAAAGCAATCAAACCGACGTAGTGGAACAGAAGGGCTGCTGGGAAATTGGGGGCAATGCCTAACCACTCAGAATGGATTGAAGAATGCCAATGCAATGTAAAGGACTATTGAAATAAGAATAGTCCTTGTTTCAGCAGCTGAGGTCCGATATAAGCAAATAGCTCGTTATTCTTAAAAAAAAAAAAGATAATGGAATATAAAATGGGAGTATGTTGTATCTTATAGAAACATGATTTTAAAAATGACTGCCATTTTTATATGTGAAATGAGCAATGAAACGGCTCTATGAATTTATCAAATAATGATTAAAAATATGGTTTTATCCATATTCATGCCATCGTTTTGTCAATGTTTTTTTTATTATTCTGAATCCTCTTAAATGTAGCCTGGTCCTACCAGACTCTCGTACATTTCATTTGTACAGAGATTCTGACCACTCCCCATTGACAAGCGTTTACTTCCTTAAAATGCGGGTACCCTGTTGAAGTTTAAAACTATTGGATCTGCCCAGAGCCACTCTAGATCTGCCATACCCAATTGCTAGTGTTCTCCTTAGCCAACTCATTCACCACTAACGGAGCGAGCTGGAAAATCAAACTTTTCCCGAACCCTGTGGGGAGGAGGGCCACAACATCATGGCCACCAACAAAACTCAGCAAAGGATGTTCTTGCTCCGGCTTTAACGTCTGGATATTCGGCAGCGTTGCCACAACGGACCGAATGGCTTCGCTCGCATCTTTCTCCGCTGCCATTACTGAACTACTACTCAAACTAGCGCACGACCTCAACGTCATCATTCTCAGCCAGTCCCTCTGTTCGCTGATTGGACAGGTAAAAAAAATTGGCCGGAGAAAACCCGCAAACCCAGACGACGTACTGAAGGAAAATGAAAATTGAGCAGAAGTACGTTGGAGGGCGGAGCCAGGCTATCTTAAATGACACAGTTTGCCAATTTTAATGTTTTGTATAGCCTGTCATAACTGACCTTTTTTGGACCATCTATTTATCTATGAAAGTCTATGAAAGTAATGATAACTTGCAGTTTAGTAAGTGAACCGGTTGATTCAGTAATGGCTCAGACTGATTCAGTGAGTGCATTCATGTAGGATACATCAGACTGATTCAAACCAGAAACTCTTAAAGTGAGAGAGTGTTTTTGAACCATTCATGCAGACCTGAGGATTCAGCAACACAGAAAACACTGGCATAGTTGAACCATTTACTATTTCAAATATCTGAATTAGACACTTTGAAAATGTAGGCTGTCTTTGGTAATTCCATAAGACAGCGGCAGGCTGGCTTTTTGTAACCTTTCAACACTAATGCAAACTTCTTAATTACACCAGTGTGTGTGAGTGAAATTTCCTTTTAGTAGGTTTCTTCTTTTCTCTCACAATTGTTCTGTGAGCTACATGTATATGGAGAGCAGATGTTTGTCTAATAAAGGGCTGAACACAAATACTAGTTTCTATAATTCTCTTTCCCTCTCTATTATATCTCTGGGTTTTCTCTACTCTCAGCAATAACACAGAACGGCAGGATTAATTAGGCTTGGCACGAAATGCTCCATTCCAATAAATCACTCCATTATCTTGTAAGCTCGGTAAAAACAGCCTCTCATTTCCTGCGTGCACGAGGCAAGGTCGCGTTTTAACCCTCTTTTTCTTGCTGTGGCTGTGTATTCCTTGTTGTCTAAAGCTTTGTCTTTGTCGCCCAAAATGGACAACTTCCTGATCAAAAACGACCCTGCATGCCTTCGCAGTTTGCAAACCCTTTGGCTGTGGTTTGACTTTGCCAAGGATGAAAATGTGGGTAGGCTGAATGGGTTTATCATAGTGCCGTCTGTTTATTTAGATCAAGCTGATGATGGAATCCAGCATCTCCAAAAAGTTTATTGCACCTGTGACCAATCACCGTGACAACTAGGGCTTTTTGTGTGAAGATAGTGTGTACATGCATTAAACACGCCAGGTGCCGCTACTACCTGCCCCAGCCCCATCTGCAAAGCAATGAAAGAAAAAAAAAAACGACACCTGGAGTATGAGAACCGTAATAGATCATGCTCTGTTCATACCGCTGGGATGGACAGGTATGATTTATAGATGCTCAAAAAAATGGGTCAGGATGTATTTCTCTCTGACTCTCCCTCTCGAAGAACCAGGGGCTTAAGAGCTTTGTCTTTCTTGGACGGCTGGACAAACATATTTAGCTGAAAAGCTCCAGACGTTGAGTTTCATGCAGGAGCTGTGGGGATCTACCATGGGGGTGTCTGAGGGCTTAAAGTCGGCTTTGAGATGAGTCCAGTCAGATGCTTATGTTGTTGTAGCTGTTGTTTTAGCCTCATGTGCCTCGCTCTACAGTTGTGGTGAATTAATTGTGGTTGATAATTCTTTTACTAAATGGTAGAGCTCAGGGAAGTTTTCGAATGTGCAACTGACTAAGATTAGTATTACTATACAAGATCTTGACCAACAATGTATGCACCTCTTGATGGAAATAAATGTTGTGATGTTATTTCCATCAAGAGGTGCATACATTTTTGGTCAAGATCTTGTATTGCCAATGCAAGAGTCCATCACTCTGTAAAGTCTCCTCCAGCACATCTCAAAGACTTTCAATGAATTTAAGGTCTGGATTCAGAGGTGCCAATTCATGTGTGAAAATGATTCTTCATTGTCCCTCCCAACCATTCTTTCACAATTTGAGCCTGATGAATCTTGACATTGTTATCCTGGAATATGGCCATGATGCATTCCTACATGGTTGTTTAAGAAATGAAAAGCTACACACTCAATTAGGGTTAGACAAACTGTTGCCAAACATATAAAAGGCTAGAAACATAATTATCACTGCAATAATGATCCAATCACAGACTCTTAAGCATTTGCCTATTTAAATCCAAACAGCAATTTTTTTTTTTTTTTTTTGGCCGAGCAATGTGTATGTGTAATTGGTTTGCTGGTCTTAACTGACTTATTTCAGCAGGGGTATCATACTACTTTAAATTATGATTAGCTTGTATCTTGGCTTCAGTTTCACAGTATAGCTTTCCCAACACTGATCTGGACAATATGCAATATACATTAAAACGTGAGAAAGAACGAGACACAGGAAGGACGGACAGGGTCGGAAATGTCGAGGGGTATAGGGTGTCTTGGGAGCAGGAAGTCAAGTGTGCTCACTGAAGCATGCTAACACAGCCTGCTAAAATGTGCCTGTTCGAGGCAGGCTATTGTGCCTGCTGACGTCCTGCTGCTGCCAAGTCAACCCACATGAGTTCTCTTCAGAGTGACTCAGTAACCCTCATACAACATTTATGTAATACCCAAGCTTTCCTAGCCTTCTCCTCTACCTCCTACCCAGCGCCACAGGGGGACCCAGACGTCTCGCCCACCTCTTAGCTCCCTGTCTCTCCCCTTCGATAATGTGAATGCCTCACTCCTGCTGTGATGGACAGCCTTAGCACATGAAACGCATATAGAGAATATGTTCAGAGGAAAGCCGATGTCAGCCACTGTAAAACAAGACCATTCTGTCAATGAAACGTGCAACAGGCATTGAGGCCTATTGACCACATCTGCTAATGTGTCTCAGACCCTATTAATGCATCAGAACCTTGAGAATCATTCCCCCTTGGGAAATACTAGGGAGAAGTGAACAGCTCAGGTTTACACGACCTGGGACCTGCTAGAGAAGTTTGAGAACATTTAAATACATGCACTGCATACATACTGTAGATCATTAGTAGCTTTTTTGCCTGCTTTTATTAGATTAAAATGCATTTTTAAAAATGAATTACTTTATACAACAGTTCATTCTGGTTCTCAAATCTGATTGGCTGAGAGCCTTTTCCAGCCATGCAATATTGTAGAAGTATCACCACGGGAACCGTTTCGCCGTTTGAATCACTCCGCTTACACTGTTTCTCACAGCGAGTGTCATGGCAGACGAGGAAACTACCATCATTTTTTACAAATACTACTGTTGTTGTGTCAAATAATGTAGGTTTAAGAGTTTTGTTTTTTAAAGTGAGAATGTAGCTAGTTATTTAGACCTCAAATATGCGACTTGCATTTATTTGACAATTTGTTTAGAAGATGTGAGCTCCAGACCGTCAGCAGCCGTTCAGCGCTCATGTACCCAACGAGAACAGCTTTATCTTTGCCAGTCCTTTGGGAATTTGCCTCTGGCTCTTATACTGTTTAAACATGAGGTGTATCATTCATTTTCGGTATATCAGACGGGAAATCTTTGGTCTTATTAATCTATTAGGCTATAGGGGTGTGCAAAAAAATCGATTCACATTTGAATCGCGATTCAATCTTTACAGATTCAGAATCGATTCATAGAATTCAAAAATCGATTCATATATTTTTTTTAATGGCGTGCACGGGTGGAGTGGCAATCGGGTGAGTCGGGACTTTTACCGGTGGTCCGGTAGTGTTTCGAGGCTGCGAGGGCCGGTCTGATAAATAGTTATACATTGCAAGTTCTTGCCGCCCGCTGGTCAAACTGTGCAGCCTCTCTGCTCAACCCGTGAATAAATGCATCGATCCGCAGATCTTATGTTTGAGTTCTGTAGATCTTTTGCCAAGCTTGTCAGAGGTTACGGGTTCTAAACCGCACTCGTATAGTGTTTTCTCTCTCTCTCATCAAAACCGAATATGTTCATCACGTTTGTGAGCATTTTATTTTGTGATTTTACCGGAGTCTCCACAACGGCGATAGATTGAAGCGCGCGTCCGAGTGAAGACTGCGCGAGCCACAGAGAACACTGTATCCATGACACTGATAGCAGCGGACACGAGCGCTCAGCTTGATTTCAAAAACAACAGATCTCTTATTTAATAGCGAACTAAATGAATGCTCTGCTAGTTAACTGGAGATACCCGCAAATTACGCCTATGAACGACTTCACTGGATCTAAACAAATCAATCTAAACCATAGATGTTACCAGTAGCGGTGGCTTTTTTAAAACTATTTAAAATAATTTCGCAAGGGTTCTATGACATTAGTATATATTTTTAGGAAGTTCAATGTGCCCAGTCGAGTTCACATTTCAACAGTCAACCTGGTAGCTGAAGTAGTCCTTAAACCACATTTAGCAAAATTGTTTGTTTGATCTGACTACAGCACTTTAAAGCTAAATGTAAAAGCTTCTATTTAAGTTTTATTTTAAACTTGAATTAAATGTAAGCTGGCCAAAGCTTGGCACTTTGCACTTTTTAGTTGCAGAAGTTTTTATTTTTGTATGAAGTCATATAAAGTAATATCAAACTACATTTAATTTGTTGTGTTTTTTTTCTTTTAAATTGTGTCTACTGCAATCAATCACAGGAAAAAATAAACTACATTTATATACTGCGAATCGTTTTTTGAATCGAGAATCGTTTTTGAATCGAAAATCGATTTTGAATCGAATCTTGAGACAAAAAATCGGTATCGAATCGAATCGTGACATTTTCTGAATCGTGCACCCCTATTAGGCTACTTGTTCCACAGCAAATCGATTTGGCTAAAGGCAAAGTTTCATAACTTTTATATTTTTATTTAACTGAAATCCTGTAACATAACTAGCTCTGCTTTTGTACTTTTGACTGGATTGTTTGCTTGTGTTTATTTCCTATTATAAATACTTTTTATACTTTTATAATGGCAAATATATATTTTTACCCTGGGATCAGACATGAGTTCTATTTTTATGTATTATTTTTATATTCTTTAAATTATTACTTGTTTGTGCTTATTCTTATTGGTTCAAATTTCATATTTTATATTTTACTTTTAAAAATTTCTTTAGGATTTTCCATTGACGTGGCTTTCGTATAGAAATCATGGAACTTTTTTTCTTTGAGTCTTTCAGTCTGTTTATTTGAACGTTATTGTAAAGTTAACTTATCGGCATCAGATCTAGCAATACATCATCATCATCATCCGATAAATGTAAGTGCAACATGTCAAACAGTTTTTACTGAAATTAACAATATAGCCAGTCAAGCAACATGGCAGTGTGTTTTAAATATTGTGATGCGTTTCTGAACGGTAGAGTGCTGGTTTATGTCAAATGGCTGACTGGAAAGCCAAACGTTTGGTCTTGCATGAGTCCATAAGTGGAAAACACAACACACCAAAAGGGCAATGTAATCAGCCAGAGGTCAAGAGCCTGGTTGAGGGGAACGGCTTCTAGTCACAACAAGCTTACGAATTGCACCATTGTCACACAGAGAAAAACTGTGAAAACAGCTTCCCTCATTCTCTTTTTCCCACTAGGATTCAAGAACCTCACAGTAACAATTAGGCCGTCATAACATCTCCCGTCAAGAACAAAAATCTCCAGACTGCTCTGGGATACCAGATGGCTCAAGTATTTGGTGTTTGGAGAACAAAGATGTTCTGTGGTACGGCAAATCAGAAAGAGACCGAGACACTGGCGCTTACAGTCCAACTGGAAAGTTCACCTGTATCAGGCAGCAGATCACTGTCTGGAGTCTGGACACGTACTGGTTCACTTTAACAATGATTTTTTTCCAGCGGATGAACAAAATCCATCCTGCTTTAAAGAGCTCGAACATTTAAAGCGGCTGACGACAAAAATGCAGCGCGTGTTGAGAATAAACAGAACGATTTTGTGCGTTGATGTGGGTGCTAATAAGGTATTTGTTATATCTTTATAGTTGACGTTCTTGGTGCGAAAGGGCCTTTACTCAATATTTCAAGTTAAGTACAATTAAAATGCTTATGCAGAAGAAAATCCAAACCTAAAGTTCTTCTAACTTAATCTGTGAGTTTAACTTATATGTGAAAAAAAAAAAATATGCAAGTGATTGCCTTTACTAGTAGTTTTGGCAAGACGAGGACATTTTATTTATTTCATACACAAAGGTAATTCAAAGTGCTTTTCATCAAAAGGAATTAAAATAATCAAGATAATCAACAGATGCATAAATAACATCATGCATTAAATTGTAAAAATAACAATAGCAGAGAATAAACATGATTAAAATGATTACTAAATTCAAAGTCTTGTGAGGAAAAGGCTGATATTTACCACAGCTCTCAAATGTCATTTGAGTTCACGTATAACTTGCCGATTCAAGATGCGTCGCGCCAGGTGTTTAACAGCAACAATTTCTTGAAAACTTGTGAATGCTTGCTTTGCAGTTTAAGTACCACACAACTTTTTCTATTATGTACCGGTAATGCTCTAGACAGTTTGAGCCTAAAGACATAGAGATGGAGTGCACTAACACGTCTTCATCTGCTGGGAAGCTTGTTCGGCTGTTTTTGGGCTTTTTTCTTTGTGTTTTATTGGAGAAGCTTTAGTGGACCTTGTTGTTGTTGCTCTCCTCTGGGGTTTAGTTTAGCTGTGTAGTTGTGCGTAATGGAGTGGACTTGCGTGCAATACTGGTTCAGCTAAACACCCAATGCTTCCATTGGGCACAATAGCTGAAGGGATTACAACTCGAAATGTGCTGTTGACAAAAGCTGAAAGCTGTTTTCTGTTTATGTTCTCCTCAAGTGAAAAAGGGACCCAGGTTATACACTCCCAAGTCAATCCGTTGACTTACCCAGCCGTTGGGTTTTTCACAGCAGGTTTGTCAAAAGCTCAGTTAAGATGTATAAAGACCCTGAGGTTATCTCTCCCCCTCTCTCTCTCTCTATTTCTTCCCATTTAGGTCATTTTCCCTTTGGCTTATCATTTTTCACACTCATCAGTAAACATCATCACCACCATATATAAAATGGAATTATTTTTCAGACATTAGTTTTAAATTTCTTGTCATTGTGTTTCTGGTGGTGCTCTATTACATTGACAGGTTTAGAGAGACCTCCATTAGAAAATAGCACCATGATAATACAATGGTATAGTGGTGGACGGCTTTCAAGAGCTGGGGAACACATACCACTTATTAATGGGAAAATGTATACTTTGATTTGAGTTTTTTATTCACTATAATATTGCAGGGTCATAGGTTGTTAATTTATTTATTTACATGCTTGTTTTCTATTTAGCTTATTTAAAAAAATATATATATATTAAACCACATACCCAGAGTCAGTTTATTTATTTACTTACTTATAACCTATTTTTTCCTAGTTTCCTATTTTTCGTTGCTAAAATACTGATATTTTTTCCACTATTTTTGTTTGCTAAAATATTGAAATATTTTTAAAACATACTAAGAGTGATGTTATTTATTTATTTATTTATTTATCTATATTTTATTTTAATATACTATTGTTAACTAGGCCTATATTTAACTTTTCAAATATTATATATATATTTACTTAGTTACTTGTGTTATGTTTTTTATTTGTTAAAATATTAAACCACTTACTTACCAAGTGTCATATTTTTTTTATTTTCTTATAATTTGTTTTCTAATTTTGTTCCCTAAAATATTGTTTTTTTTTATTCCAAACATACCAAGAGTGGCATTATTTATATTTATTTATATTTAAATATATATAATATTAATAATTATAATTGTTATTGATAATAATACTTGTTAATAATAATCCTCATCATCTAATTTAATTAGGAGGCTGAATCAGTCACTGTTCCTCAAGTTTAATAATATTTTAAATGGATAAACTTGAATGGCAATAGCATTAATACTTTTAACTTTTTAAATATTATATATTTATTTACTTAGTTACTTGTGTTATTTTTTTTATTTGTTAAATATTATACCACTTACCAAGTGTCATACTTTTTTATTTATTTTTATTTGTTTTCTAATTTTGTTCCCTAAATTTTTTATTTATTTATCCCAAACATACCAAGAGTGGCATTATATTTATTTATGTAAATGTTATGTATTTACTATAGCTAAATGCTATTGTCACAATCTCAGACTCTGTAACCTCACTCTCCAGCCATCAGAGGGCACCCTCGCCTGAATATTGACTCCCTCACCACACTACATTTCCCAATAGCCCCGGTTCTGATTCTAATCACCATGCCCAGCTGTATCTCATTTACTAGGCTTTTTAGCTGCACTGCACGCAGCTCTCAGTGCGAAGTCTTGTTTTGCTACTGTGAACATTTCTGAGCGTTTATTTCTGTGACTGCCTGATTGTTTTGTTGACCCTGCCCGTTTTGGATATCTCCCTGTCTGCTACCTGCCTACGTTACCTCTGCTTTGTTCTTTGACCTTGACTGTTTGCTGCCTGCCCTGATCTTCTGCCTGGTATTGTACTACGATTCAGCCCTGTCTTCACTGCTGTATCTGCTGGTTCTGACCTTTGCCTGTTTGACTATTCTGCTCAATAAATTAAGCTGCAAATGGATCTCTCTGATTCTGATGATTCGCAACAGAAGACTTCACCACCTCAAGATCCAGCAGCTATATCAACCTTGACTGCAGCCTTCTCTGCCCAAGCAGGTCAACTCGCTGCCCATCACCATCAGTTGAGTCGTCTCACCTCTTTAACTGAGGAGTTGGTCAAAGCAGTACAAGGGCTTCAAAGGTCGTCATCAGAGCAGTCGCCCACTCAAGCCACAGCCGCCGTTCCCCATCCTGCCGAAATTCCACCTACCATGGGTCCTCGTCTCGCGCATCCAGAAAAGTTCAACGGAGATCCTGACAAGTGTAAGGGGTTCATTCTCCAATGCTCTCTATTCATTGCACAACAACCCACACTGTACTCCACCGAAGCTGGTAAGATCGCCTATGTCTGCTCGTTACTCACTGGGAGGGCTTTGGATTGGATAACGGCAGTGTGGAGGGATGATGGAACTGCATTTCCGTCATACAATGTGTTTATCCAACGCTTTCGTGAGGTCTTCGAACATTCTAAGGAGGGGAAAGGTGCTGGCGATCGTCTGCTTGAACTCACGCAGGGTAAAGTTACTGCAGCTGAATATGCTCTTACTTTTCGCACCCTTGCTGCGCAGACTTCCTGGAATAACGACACCCTTAAAGTGGTCTTCCGAAGAGGCTTGAATCACGAACTACAGTCCGAGTTAGCCTGTTGTGATGAGGGTAAAGACCTCGACCAGTTCATAAACCTCACCATTCAAATTGACAACCTCATACGATCTCGCCGAGTGAGCCATCGCACTATTCCTGCTCTCCGCAACTTCCCAGTTCCCCGAGCGTCAATCCCCGCTCGCACTGAAGAACCTGAGCCCATGCAAATCAACACTTACCATCTGTCTGCAGAGGAGAGAGATCGAAGGATCCTTCGTCACCTGTGTCTGTACTGTGGCGAGGCTGGTCCTTCGTATTGCCTGTCCATCCAGACCACGTCTAACTGCATCTCGACCGGTGAGTCTCAATGTCGATGCATTAAACCCCAACTCATGTGTATCCATGCCTGTTGTGATCACGGCCAATGGCCAGCAGATTACCACCATTGCTTTAGTGGACTCCGGAGCCGCTGGGAATTTCATATCTGCAGATTTTGCTCAACAACATAACATCTCATTAATTCGTTGTCCCTTTTCTCTCACAGTCGAGGCCATCGATGGACGACCACTAGGCTCAGGTCATGTTTCTCACATCACCCAGGAACTCCATCTACAAACTGGGGCACTCCACCGTGAGATCATACAATTTTACGTCTTCCACGCTCAACACACCTGTGATTTTAGGCCTGCCCTGGCTTCGCAAACATGATCCCCAAATCTCCTGGAGAACCAATAAAATTTCTCGCTGGAGCGATTCATGCCACTCCAAATGCCTTGTCCAGGTCGCTCCATCACCTGTCTGGGTGATAACTTTACTGGTGGGGAGAACCAGCACGAACAATCTTCCTTCCGAATATCACGATCTATCAGAAGCCTTCAGCAAAATAAATGCCTCTAAACTCCCACCTCATCGTGTCAGTGACTGCGCCATTGACTTACTACCAGAGCACACACTTCCCAAGGGTCGTATATTTCCTCTCTCCGAACCTGAATCCGAGTCCATGAGGAAATATATTGAGGAGGAACTCACAAAGGGTTTCATTCGACCTTCCACGTCTCCGGTGTCTGCCGGTTTCTTCTTTGTCCAGAAGAAGGACGGAGGACTCCGACCCTGAATTACCATTCGTGGTAGAAGTGGATGCTTCCAACACCGGTTTGGGAGCTGTTCTTTCTCAACGTCAGGGGTCACCACCCAAACTATATCCCTGTGCGTTTTACTCCCGCAAACTAAATGCTGCTGAGAGGAATTACGATGTGGGAGATCGAGAACTTCTAGCCATGAAGGCCGCCTTCGAAGAGTGGCGGCATTGGTTAGAGGGTGCTAATCACTCCTTTACCGTTTTCACCGACCACAAGAACCTGGAATACCTACGCACCGCCAAGAGACTGAACCCTGGACAAGCTCGCTGGTCACTGTTCTTTACCCGATTCCACTTCAGTCACCTATCGTCCAGGTTCCAAGAACACCAAGGCAGATGCTTTATCACGTCAATGTGACTACGAGCCCACAGCACAAGATTCCAAGACAATTCTGGCCCCAGACCTCATTGTAGCTCCCATTCAGTGGGACGTTGAAACCGAGATTGAGCAAATCAACTCCCGATCAGAGATCCCGTCTGCCTGTCCACCCAACCAGGTTTATGTCCCCGATACGCTCCGGAACCAGGTCCTGGAGCACGTTCATGCTCTTCCCAGCTCTGGACATCCGGGAATAACTACCACCATTCAGCTGCTACAAAATCGCTACTGGTGGCCCTCTTTAGCTCCAGACACCACCGACTTTGTCCGACACTGCCAAATCTGCAATACCCAGAAATCTTCACGCCAACTACCTGCCGGTCTGTTACATCCTCTTCCCATTCCACAACGCCCATGGTCACATATTGCCCTCGATTTCATCACCGATCTGCCTATCTCCGAGGGTAACACCACCATCCTTACCGTTGTGGACAGGTTCTCCAAGGCCTGCCGCCTGATACCCCTGGCTAAGCTCCCTACTGCCTTACAAACAGCGGAGCACCTCTGCAACCTGGTCTTCCGATTTTACGGCCTACCCGAGGACATCGTCTCTGATAGAGGACCCCAATTCACGTCTCAAGTCTGGTTAGCCTTCTTCAAGTCCCTTCCGATCAACGTCAGTCTCACTTCAGGGTATCATCCTCAATCAAACGGGCAGGCAGAACGCATGAATCAAGAGGTCATACGATTCCTACGCTCCTACTGTCATCAACATCAGGAGGACTGGAGCCGCTATTTGGTATGGGCCGAGTATGCCCAGAACTCCATTCAGAAACATTCTACCGGCATGACTCCGTTCCAGTGTATGCTGGGGTTTCAACCGCCCCTCTTTCCATGGTCAGGAGAACCCACGAATGTCCCCGCCGTGAATGACTGGTTACAACGCAGTGAAGACACTTGGAATCAAGCCCATACTCATCTTCAACGAGCCGTTCGTCGCCAGAGAGTACAAGCCGATCGACGACGTCGTCCAGGTCCGGTGTACCACCCGGGCCAATGGGTCTGGTTATCCACCCGAGACTTACGCTTTAAGAATAAATTACACCAGTCTCTTTCCGTCTGGCCCTACCTAACCATTACCGTATTGCTCCCACCTTCCATGTCTCACTGCTCAAACCTGCTGATGGCCCCAACGAGAGGGAGGAGGAGAGATCCCAGGAACAGAGCCCCCAACCCATTCCAGTGGAGGGTGAGGAGGCTTATCGAGTCCAGGAACTCCTAGATTCCAGGCGTCGGGGCAGCACCTTACAGTACCTGGTCGATTGGGATGGATACGGACCAGAGGAGCGTTCATGGGTCAATGCCACAGACATTCTGGACCCCAGTCTAATCACTGACTTCCATCACGCCCATCCCAACAAACCTGCTCCCCGACCATGTGGGAGACCCCGACGTCGTCAGCCACCTCACGCCAGGAGTCGCTCGCAGGGAGGGGGCTCTGTCACAATCTCAGACTCTGTAACCTCACTCTCCAGCCATCAGAGGGCACCCTCGCCTGAATATTGACTCCCTCACCACACTACATTTTCCAATAGCCCCGGTTCTGATTCTAATCACCATGCCCAGCTGTATCTCATTTACTAGGCTTTTTAGCTGCACTGCACGCAGCTCTCAGTGCGAAGTCTTGTTTTGCTACTGTGAACGTTTCTGAGCGTTTATTTCTGTAACTGCCTGATTGTTTTGTTGACCCTGCCCGTTTTGGATATCTCCCTGTCTGCTACCTGCCTACGTTACCTCTGCTTTGTTCTTTGACCTTGACTGTTTGCTGCCTGCCCTGATCTTCTGCCTGGTATTGTACTATGATTCAGCCCTGTCTTCACTGCTGTATCTGCTGGTTCTGACCTTTGCCTGTTTGACTATTCTGCTCAATAAATTAAGCTGCAAATGGATCTCTCTGATTCTGATGATTCGTAACAGCTATATTTAACTATTTAATATATATTTGTTGTTTTATTTTGTTTATTCCAAGTCTTTTGATTTTTATGGTAGCATATTTACATACATTTATATAAATTAGACTCCGTTCATTCAATTATTTCTTTGTCTAATTATCTAGTTACATATCACTTTTTTTTTTCTTTTCTTACATAGCCACTACAGCGCTAAAGACTGTTGGATTCTGGACAGCCTTGTTATCTGTAATCCATGATCTGATCTGTTATTTGATCATTTTGTTAGCCTTGCCCTGCTCTTGCTGGATCTGACCCTGGACGATCTCTGCTCACTAAATCACTTCCACAAGGTCAGTTCTAGCTAATGGCTGATGTTGAAATAGCACTCAGTCAGATCAAAGTGTAGATATCTTGTAAATAAGCTGTACATACCACACACACCTTTTTATTCATTCCACTCTCCTCTGCCTCTTCTCGCTTAAATCTTTTCCCACTTCTTCGACTGGGTCTAGCTTGCAGCAGTGGAAGGAGTGTGAAGGTTAGCTTACGACTCATGCAGGTCTCCGTCACACGTTCATATGTTCTGTTCACACGGCACGGATTGGGGCCGAAGGTGAACTCTGGTAAAATGGAGAGGCAGACAGAGAATTTCAGACCCATTTTACCAACGACAGACCCGTCACAGAGAGACCACTGAATACAGATGAGTGTCTCTTTCTCTGTCTGTTTTTCTCTCTCTGTCTCTGTCACACTCTCTCTCTGTTGCTGTCATTTTCTGTCGCTTTGTCTCTAATCCAAAGCCCTTATATAAAGATGGATAAAAGATTTATGAGATTGAGAATTTCAAAGAAGTAGCTAATTAATATTATCTCTCATCATAACTTTCATATACAGTATATTTGTATATTGGCAGACTCTTTTATTCAAACTGACTTTTAGTGCAAATTTCCAACTATACTTTTTATCAGCATGTGTGTTGTGTTCCAATAATAATAATTATTTTTATTAATAATAATAATTGTAATAATAATCCTCATCATCTAATTTAATTAGGAGGCTGAATCAGTCACTGTTCCTCAAGTTTAATCATATTTTTAAATGGATAAACTTGAATGCCAATAGCATTAATATCACTTTAATGCGAAATTCATATTCAATGCCTAGCATTTAGAGAATAATCTTATTGTACAACCTTAAAGTGGAGATGCATGCTAACAAGATTATGTTTGTGATTCATGTCGACATCCCTGCAGGGATTTGTTTTTTCGTCTTTTTGAGAGGAGGAAGAGGGTTTTTGAATATAAAAAGTGGGCCCATCAAAACAATTATGTTCATATTCTGCTCCACTCCACATAAATGAAGATGAGCCACTATTTCTGTGGCTTTACTGAGAGGAAGACAGAATATCATGTTTAAACTTTGAGGAGCATTTTATTGCTCGGATGTTTATTGCTATTTTGTTGATCCTGGAACAACATTCCTGTCTGAAAATGTAGTTCTAAACCTTACCCTACCCATAACTTATCCCTAAAATCAGAGGGAAATTATAGGTCGATAACACCGATGTAGAAGCACCCAACCCTAACCCAAGTCTAAACTTGACATAAACTGTAAACTTGTCTCTCAAATCTGATTGGTTGATTTGAATGTTGTTCCAGAATCATGTTCACCGGTTAGTGCTATAAGAATTACATAGCTTAGATTTGGTCTTGGTAGAATTCTAAGAGAAATTATTGAGTTCTGTAACTTTTGCAGATCATGGCACATCTGAGAAGAGTTTGAGACACTGTTGAGGTCTCTTCTGAAACTCTGACACATGAGAAAATTAGCATCTTTTTCTTCTCAACATGAAATCAAGATGCATTTTTTTCGTTCCTTTCTTTTACTACAACACATTTCTGGTCCTCTTCCTCTTTTGAATATCTAGAGGTGATGCATACAAGATTACTCTAATACTCTTATATTTCTCTGAATGAACATCTAACAAGAAAGTCATTTAAGCTTTTTTTTTCTCTCTCTCTCCATTTAGTCTCTTTGCCATCTGAGAGATAGAAAGATAGAAAAATCTTGTGAAATTATGTAAAAAAAAATATTCCTTAAAAAAAAGTAATTTAAAAAAGCAAAAAGTCTGTGCAAGATTAAACAACCCTTTTTTGGAATGAACTTATACGCTGCGACTTGTATTATCCAATATCAGTTAACAATGCTAGTGTGATAAACTGTCAGACAGTGCTTATTTTGTACTATTTTAACCTTTTGCGGAATTCGGATACATTCGGACACGTAATTACATTTGGCACGTTGCACGGCCCATTCCGGATTTGTATTTGGCTGCCACATCCAATATATTTTAAACACCTGCATTAATGAAAACAAACAGATCAGGTATTTATTGACATGATGATAAAGGGAGGGTTAGCATTTCCTGCGAGAGAAACGGAGAGGGAGAGAGGGAGAAATAATTGTTTATTGATCTATCCTCTGCATTTAGGGAGTGCATTAAACCCGAGGACAGATTGCTGGTGTCTGTCAGAGATGTGGGGAGGAGGGTGTGGAGCAAATGTTCTGCAGATATTGCATGAAGGAGAGTGAGAATCGATGAATGCGATGTGTTGCGAGCGTCGAATTCCCAATGTGAGGGCGGGGGATGAGCTACAGAGCGATTCGCACATATTTGCTGGATGAGTCATAGTTTTTCCTTATAGAATCTTCAGGGATGATTTGAATGTGAACCTTTGCTGGACACAAAGTCCTATTAAATGGAGGTAAATAATGTAGTTCCACCTATGGTTTTCTGTATGATCACAACTTGGAGGGAAAAAAAAACTTTAAAGAGATCTCTTTAATGTTCCAATTTGTTCTAACAATGAGAGTGAATATCAAATGGTGTTTGCAACCTCCTTTACTTCTGTTTTATGATGCATTTATGACTGTAACAGGATATTCAATTGGAAAAAATAGACAGAGAATGGTTCTTGTTTCTTTAGAGAATTGATTGAATATTGAAAAATTGCCTTTATATTCTAGATTGTTGCCAGGAGTTTGGAGGGGATGAAAAAAAGTTAAGAAATAAGAGGATTTGGTGACATAAGCCAAAAAAGGAAAGTGGGTTCAGAGATATTAGATGCAGTTATGGCATTTTGATGAAAAATTGTGGATGGGTGGATTGATATAAGAAGGATTAGGAACATGTATTAAAGTAAATAGGTGCCTTTTTTACTTTGTGTTGACCAAGTCTTTTTTATAATAATAATAATTCGTTACATTTATATAGCACTTTTCGTGGCACTAAAATCGTTTTACATATTGCGCCACAATGCCCACACACCAGCTTATTGGTGGACAGGAGATGGAGTGATGAAGCCAATCATTATTAATGGGGATGATTAGGAGGCCATGATGATGGACAGAGGACAATAGGCAAATTTGGCCAAGATGCTGGGTTACACCCCTACTTTTTTTATTTTATTGAAGGACATCCTGGGATTTTTATTGAACACCGAGAGTTAGGACCTTGGTTTATCTTCTCATCCAAAGGATGGTGCTTTTTGACTGTATAGTGTCCCCATCACTATACTGGGGCGTTAGGATCCACACAGACCACATAAGAAATTATCATAAGAAAAACTTGTCTTCAGCATTATATTTGAAAACCTTGTGATTTCAGTAATGACTCAGAGTGTTCTCAGATTTGGCAATCAAGTGATCTCAATATGAACTCACAAGTTTCTCATCAAATTCTTCAAAAAACAAATTGCCTGGGCCAAGTTATCTGTTGGTGCTTTCGCACCGGGTAGTTATAGGAACTTGCCACCATGGGTGGTCCCCTGAGAATACAATTTTCCCCTAGGGACTTTTTCCTGGTTGCCTTCAAGTTCACACCGCCAGTAGGAACTAATGTAAGATGCCCGACAGTGATTTAAATGTGGCATTCAACAACGCCATGATCTAAGGCTAAGCTATGTTTTTGTTGTGTGTCTTGGGTTTTGTGATAATGGAGATGGAATGTGTTATGTGATTGAAAGAGCAAGTAGGAAGGGCTAAGAGGTTAAATTTACGACAACTTGCAGTGCTACAAATCATTGAGGCTTAGAAAAGAACACAACGCAGACAAAGGCGACAGGTAAATGCTGTTAAATGTAGCTTTCTGTATGGCCCATCTATCGCTGTTTTCCATGTTCGTGGAGTAAATATATGTAAACTAAAGCGTTTACACAATGTTTTGTATGGCATGCGTTCGGACAATCAAGGTATACTTGCATCGCTGGTAGTTCCTATTGTGCTGGGTTAGACCCTATGAAATAGGAGATAATTTAGTCCCCCAAAAGGCGTTCCTATAACTACATTCGTTCCCAGTTCCTACGGTGTGAACTTGGCAAAAAGCAGGTACTTCCGCCAATAGTTATAGGAACTATGAAAACGTCCTTCGATGCGAAAACCCCTCGTGTCCATGTTTGTTTTCCATAAGGAATTTTTGCGGGAAACATAACAGGACCATGAAGCATCACCAGGAAATTATTGGGAGAAAGGGGGATATCTTGGACATAATTTTGATCTACATGCTTACCAGACCAGATCTCCAGCACAAGACTAATACTTAAATTGAAGTTTAACTTGTTTAACTGAAGTCTCCAAAACTTTAAAGGATTAATAACATTATCCTCTTGGATGACACATATACAAAATGTATGATGCAATGTTGATATATTGAACATTTCTAGACTACATTTAGTTTTTCTTCTTTTATCAAATGAGATAAAGGCGCTAGTCTGCGCCACAGTCCTCTGAGACTTTAAATCCAAGTCAGACTTCATTTGACTTCATTTGATTGACCCCCTAACCACATGACAGGAGCTGTCTATCTGTCTCAAACATTCAATCCCGTCTCTCACACCTCTCTCCCAGCGGCTCTCTCCCCTTTATCGCTTCCTTTTCTTTTTGTCTGTTAGTTACTCAAGTTGCATTCTGAATGACTGCTGTCCGGGCCTTTTTGGAGGGTTGTGACAGCTCCCTCGTGGCCAAGAAGTGCGAAAGGACCTGATAGGAGAGTTTTATTGTAAACGGGCAGCTCTGGGTCTGCCTGTCATTGTTACGATAGCCGCGCGTCCTGGAAGGAACAGTTGGTTTATTCATTCTCTCCCGTTTCTGATGCAGTGTGGGGTTTGTATTCCCAGACGGGGCTGGTTCTAGCTGAAATGTGAGAGTGCTGGAGCGATGGGCTGGACAGGTCAGCGGTGAGATCAAATAGAGGTCTGTAATAAAAGACTTAAGAGAATAAAAAAAGAATAACTACTTATGTACATCTAATCATAGTGCTTGAATGATTTGAAGCACTGCAGTAGCATTGGCATTGTGTTCAGGGCTGTTTCCATAAAGCATCGTAAGCCTAAATTGTTCGTAGAGACCATTCGTGGAAATTCTTCTACGATCAAGCTTAGGCTACGATTAAGCAAGTCTCAAAATTTGTAAAAAAAAAACTTGTAGCATTTAAATTGATTTATTTATACAATTACCCTTCTCAAGAACTCTTGAGAAGGTTAACGTTTTGGATTTTTAATAATCAAATAAATGTAATTATTTTTATTTGTTTTGTTTGTAATTATTATTATCTATTGTTTATTAGCCATAATTGTAATATCACTGCTTCCGTATTTGCTGGTTATAAAGCCTACTGAGCACACACGCATTTGCAACACAACACATACTTTTTTTTAGTACTTGATTTGTAACCTTAGCTACCTGCTAAAATAACTGCCACAAGAACAGTGAAGCCAGTGTACTGTACTGTAATGCAGTACTGTAGTGTTGGTTTTATGCTTTGTTCTAGTTTGACAGAACATTAACAGTGAATAAGTTTTGTTTAAATTGCACCTTTCCGTAGCTCAAGGTCGCTTTACACTGTACATTGCAATACATTTACACACCCACACACACATTTCAAACACATTGCAAACACATAAGGACACATAGCCACATTATCCAAAGTACATGTTAAATAGATATGTTTTTAGCTGAGTCTTGAAGGTAACCACAGAGATTTCACGAAGTGTAAGGGGTAGTGAATTTCACAATTTAGGAGTATTGACACTAAATGACCTTCCACCTACAAGCGAAAACAAGGGATGGACAAGAAACCAAGTTCAGCTGATCTAAGGGACTGGGACCATGTAGATCAGACAGATATGGAGGCACAAGACCATTTAATGCCTTAAACGTTAGAAGTAATATCTTAAAGTGAATACATGATGCCACGGGTAGCCAGTGAAGGTCATGAAGCAGAGGAGTAACTCTTGCTGCTGAGATTTGAACATACTCTACTGTAATCTTGCAATACATTTTTTGGGGCAGACCAAGAAATAGAGCATTGCAATAATCCAGACGTGATGTGATTAATGTATGAATTAAGGTTTTAGCATCAGCTAGAGAAAGAGAAGATCAAAGATGTACAATAACAGTGGCGTGTAGGTTTCTGTTGGCACTTGAGCTAAAGTGGGCCTTGTTTTGAATCCCTAATGATCATTAGCGGACTTGCAGATGTGGCCCAGATGTAAGATTGAGAGGCCAGTGAGATGGCTGGTGGGATTGTTAGCTGTTCTCTGAGGGCTTTGGCTCATCTTCAGATTAGCAAGGCCAGGTGTTGGCTTACCCAGTCCCCAGGGGTCCTCCATGACACGTCAGGATGGCCTTTGCAAATGCCAGTACAGAAAAATAAGGATATGACTGGCTCCACTGAGGCTAATTACCTCTGCATGAGTATTCATGAGAATCTGTAGGATTTTTTATCTCCTTTTTTTTTTAAACTTCCATGTTATCCATTCATTTCCCCAGGCACATTTGAGAAGGTTAACGTTTTGGATGAAGTCCACCGAATGGTTGTGAGTGGGATTTCGTGCCAGTATCGGAAGAGAAGGGTCTGATTGGAGAAACATACCTGAAACTGAAGAAAATCATATTGGCAGGAAATTTAGTGTTGGCATCTGTTCAGTTCTGGAAGGGTGACAAGATTTTATCAACATTTCAGCCAGATCTTACAAAGTTTGGGGTTTCATCAAGTTTCATTTCACCCAGTCAAGAAACAGCTCATGCATATTCTAATGTTTGTTGTTGTTGGCAGGAAGCATATTTGGTTGGATATGTCCGCAGAGATGAAGGTAGGTGCATTTAGTAGACAAGATAGGGTCCGGTAGGGTGTCACATTACCGTTAAACTTCCTTGGCAAAATGGATGAAGGAAGGAAGCCACCCACGTCCTTCTAAGGACAAGTTTGTTCAGGGAATCTGTTTATAGGTCGATTCTGAACTTTGTTAAATCATGTGGAGTTTCCTGTTGGTGAAAATTCATACATATCTAAATTGCAAAGCTGAATATTTCAATTCATGAATTCTGCTTGCTAATTGCTGTTTGTGGCATGCAGTTTAGCATGCTGGTAATTGAAATTTCTGCACTGGCATGCTCTGTCTGATTTAAAGGATTAAAGTATGCTGGCGTGCCAGTCCCTCCGCTGTTTTCTGCCCAGTAAAAAATGCCTTTCGCTTTGACTGTTTAATCAGATTTAGCCTAATCTGTTCCACAGCAAATGAGAGCGTCTAACAGCGAAGCCGGTTGCTTTTGTTGCGGACCCAATTGTTTTTGCCCCAGAATTCCCCTTGGTGTCGTCAAGGCCAACAGATATGGACCATCTCCTAACAGCTTTCCTGCTCCGCGGTGAGCCAATCGCTGCCAAGACCACGTCACACTAAGCCAGAGAGTTATCACCTCCAAACATCCCCGCACATTCATCAGCTCTCCATTATCAGAGATCTGTTTCTCTCTCGGCCAAACACAGGCCACTGTGGACAGCTCATATTTACTGCCTGAGTCTTTTTAACCCTTTTAGTTATTTTTGGGGTCTCATATGATTAATATTTATTAAATTATCTTAATAACCAAAATAATTGTCTGTACTATAATGGATAATTTGTCATTTAAATGTAGCTTGAAGCATGTTTTATTTTATAAGAAGACAATGCTAATATTTGAATCAGGATTGTGCACCGTTGAGAACTGAATTGAGAATGCAACATTTGAATATAATTTGATTTAATTAGGTAGCAAACATGATGCAGAATTACAAGGAATGTATGCAAGTGAAAATAAATGAACTAAAATTCAAATAAATTCATGCAACTGCTTTATGAATAGAACATCAGTTTGACCAGATAAATATTGAATGTTTGTTTGACAAAGCCTTGTTAAAAAGTTTAAAATGCATTGATGTTTACAGACAGACAGACAGACAGACTTAAAGATTAATGAACTGAATTGATAGGGAGCCAATTTAGTTCCGAATTTTGTTCGATTCTATTTGGATCCAAATGGTGTAGTTACAACATCTACCAGCAGGGGTTAATTAGGGTTTTGTGAAAAGAGAAGGATACAACTTCAACAATATCTGCTAATACTGTTTTGATTTGGCAAGAAGAGCATATTTGCTTAGATTTTGAAGTAAAAAAACAATTAGAATTATTTTCTTTGTGACTCCAATCGTACAAAGTTCAGTAAATGTCATCAGCAAATTAGAGTTAAGAAGCTTTTGTGCTGATCTGCTCTAATTGTATTTGGTTTCAAGAGAACGTGTCAGCTTTATTTTTTTCCCTTTGACAATGTTGTTTTTTACTTGGCTTTAATGGCAAGAGAGAAGAGTACAACAAAGCTGCAAACAAAGATGTACCGCTGTGGTGTGAATGGAACTTGCTGTTGCCCTTTCCCTTCCTCTTTTGTCAGCTCTTATCTCGTAGCGGCGTTATTCACAGGGCGACGGTAGCAGACAAAGAGATGCTGCTCTACCTTGTAAGTCATTTAAACGTCCGCAGTGAGATTACAGCTGACGTGGCAAACCGGGATGATGTTCAGAGATTCTCCATCTCTCCAGGATTCGGAAATGAGGCCTTGGCTTCACAAAGGAAACAGTGGCTCGTTAAAAGGAACATTGAGTCAGTGCAAAGAGCAATCTCTCCACTAAATTATGGGCTTGGGCTGCCTCTCTTCACACTGCGCCTCTCAAACGTTACTCCCGTTTGCGTGCGAGAACTGGCATCATGGCAATTTATTTTTCCATTAGTGCGAAAGCAACTTAAAGTCACTTCTTGGGCAAAGGCAAGAGTGATTGTAGGGTGAGGCATAATTGCTTTAATTGAGTGGCAAGGCTTTTATGCCATTGATAAGGCCCTATTGATTTCTGGAGCTGTGCACATATTTCATGGCCAATTGCCTGCGCTGTTTTAGTAATTGCTGAACCCGCTCCCTTTAGGAGCGGAGGGGATCGGTCGGTCACAGAGACTAAAGGGATGGCAGATTCACAACGCCATTGACCTGAGCCAAGCAACGTTTATCATGCTGTAGCCACATTGAGAGGTTGTAACAGTGCCTGGTTATTGGCCTGTAAGACCTGCTGTTGGGGCTGTTATCTTTACCCCAGGATTGAGCGCTGCGTTTACGGGGCCTTTGTGCTCTAACTGGCTCGTTTTTAGCTCATTTTTTTGTTTTGTTCTTATGCTATAAAATATGAAGGCAGGGTTTTTCAAACTGGGGTCCAGGGACCAGGGATGTGATAAAGGGCCAATAGAGATTGATTGATTGATTGATTGATTGATTGATTTGGAATGCGTTAACTTTTTACAATATTTATAGTTTAATCGACATGTTGTCATTAAGGCACTTAGTATTTATAATTGGTCCTCTATTTGTGAAAATATGCAGTTGCCATTTATATGAGAGAAATCATATTGGCGTTAAAATGTTTGAAAAGTTGGCTGTAAGGCACAATGTGCTTTGAATAGAGTAATTTGTAGGTAATTATGCTCTTTAGGTTAGCAGTGGTGCTTTTGATGCAAATATTATGTTTTGAACTATAATTTAAAGCGGTATTTATGAAATGTATTTAAGTGAAGCATACAGTATGGTACAATAGACCACAAGCAGCGTAATGTATAGCCTGACATGCAAGACTGTAAACTATCTTTATGCTTGTGAAGGCTTGTGGCCAGCTCAGTCTGACAAACAAAGATGTAAGACACAACTGACGGCAGGAAGGGGGCAATTACGAGTTTTTTCAATGTTTATACTTGCGTTCTTGTGCGCACATAAACACAGAATTCAGGCAATGGGAAACGCCTCATATATCGGCCATGTTGCCGTTTGCTCGCCCCACGCCGAGGCTCTTTGCCAGCGTAAATAAATGTTTCCTCTCCGTCTGTAATATACGCCAGTGAGCCCAAATGAGTCTGATGAGAAATCAACATCCATCACTAGAGAAAAGGGATGAAAAAACCCTCCAAAAGAAACAATCCTGGGGCAAGAATCTGGCCATGGAAAAGGTTAAGCGGCCAGTTAGTCTATTCAATGGCTGTATCTGTAGGGCCTCAGTGACACAAACTTCGCACTGAGGAATAACTGTGCACGGCTTAATTGTGTTGTGGAAAGGGTACGGGAGACCTTACTGCTGGGCATCTCTCAGACAGACAGTTTGGTATTCCTCGGAGAGGAGAGAAAAGGAAAAAAAAACGAGATTTATCTGCTCTTTTACACGTATACCTCTCTGCCCTCGCTATCTGTCCTAGACATTCAGTCGGCCCTCAGAGAGAGTAAGACATAGATGGCTATAGATAGACGGATAAAATAGAGGGAGAGCAAACGCAAGTGCAGTGACATTTGTTTTTAGTTGAAACTTGTTTTCGCATCGGCTAAATCCATTGTAGCCTCTGCACGGCAGGTCACCCTGCTGCTCGTATATTAAACATTGCCCTGGCGCAGCAGCTCAGAGTGACCCGTCACAGGACTAGTTTGTAGATCGTTGAAATTGGCCTGGCTGGCATCTTTACAGCTCTCCTCGGGCTCTTATTATAGTGTAGACCACACAAAATCTGTATTGTTCACTTTACAATGGAAATTGTCCTCATTTACTCACCCTCATGTCAACCCATGTGACTATCTTTTTTATAAGAACCTCTTTTGTCCTTACAATGAAAATTGCTGATTATTTTTTTTCCTCTCCAAATGTCCAAATGTTTCCTCTTTGATGTCACTAAATCTTATCTCAACATATTTATTGAATGGCTTTATCCTTATTAATCTAATCAATATATAGTTTATATTTGAGGTAACATTTTCTAAAGTTAGACGGCTCAGAAAGTTCCCAGTGGCATTTTATTTTTTAAATATTCAATTTAATATTGTCATTTTAATTCGCAGAATTATTTAATAATACCATGTATATATCATATATACCTGGTATTATTAAATAATTCTGTGAATTACAGTAGATGTACATTTCAGAAATCGTAACCTGCAGGCCGTTGAGTGTAATCATTCAATCTAAAATTATTGTTTATTTTCTTTGACAATTTCATTAAAAACAAATTTAGGCCACTATATAATTCACATTATGCTGTGCAATTTAGATTTGACTGGGATTGTGTTATTAATTTATTAGCCAATTTGTCAAAATGCATATACATTTCATAGAATATTTGATTTAGTTTGAAGCAAATTGATTAGGGTTTGGAGATTAGCATATTTGCTGTTAACTCAGCCATGTTGTAGGCAGTGGGATTATGGCCCCAAGAGTTTAATTTGCTACGAATTAATCTGCAGGGGCCCCATTTCCCCTTTACAATTGTAACATTTTCAGCAGTGGGACGGCGTGAATGAAAAATGATGGATTTTACTCTCGTTTAGCGCAAGCTGGCGCAGGCTTGTCAGAGTCAATTATCGTAAGAGGAGAGGCGTCTATGGGAGATCTCACACCTGATAAACTTTCACTGCTTCAGCAATGTGAACTGTCAAAATACCTGCACGCAGTTCCGCGCTGTCACACTGTTAAAGCTCGCGTTTGGGGGGGGGGGGGAAGCGGTCACACCACTGATTGATTATCCCTCTGAATTTGGTGTATTAAAAACTTATGTTTCACCAATATCTTCACTCTACAGAAATTGATAACATGATGCCTCTTTCATCTTTGCTTTTGAAATGTACAATGATAACCTACCTATATACCAGTATATCATCTATCATTCTGTCCGTGTAAACTGGTGGTAGTTGTTATTTATAGAGTGAATATAGTTATGTTTAATTTTATTTGTAAGTGAAAGGTATACTTTTGATATTCAGATTGTTCATAAACTTTAAATGAATTAGCATCAGCATCTATTGCATGCACATCATCCTGAGAGAAGTGTGGTGGAATCAGTATTTGTGATTTGTTAACCTTGTGTCCTGAGCTTGAATAGTCAGGTATACTTTTCTAGCAAAGTGCTAGTTTTATTGTGTTGACGCCTCGGAGGAAGCGTAGGAGCTGGTGTTAGCATGTTAGTCTTAGCCACGTGGGTGAGAGTTTCGTTGTCCTGACCCTATGGGTCAGTTTGATGCCCTTGGTACCACGAACGGCTATGTTTACAGCACACCTGTCTCAAACGGCCAGCCGAGGGCAGTTTGAGTGGGAGGAGAGAGTTAGCAGAACTTGGTGTCTGTTTTTTTTTTTATGGCTACGAAGGGGCAAACAAACACACTTGAGTCGGTTAGAATTGCATTTGAGGCAGATGCGTTTTTTTGTACTGCACCGTTTTATTTTTTCACCTTACGAACAATAGAGTTGTGTTACTATCGTACACAGAACTACTTTAATACAGTGCTGTTGGCGCCTGATGACCCAGAACATATTTTACGCTTTGTGGTTTGATCAAAAGCGAAGGCTTTCTGAACATTGCCGTTGTGTTTATCTGTCCCCATGCTGACGGAGTGAGTTAAAGGTGCATGTATGCACTGTTTGGTGACCAATGAGCCAGTGAGAATGAAACGAAAAGGCTGATATATTACAGCAAGGCACCTTCGCCCACTCAAATCTTGATGTACTGCACTTTTTCAGGGCATTGGACATGGATGCACAGAGAGAGAAGGGTGAAAGCGATGCTATATGGTGAGAGAAAGTGAGAAGTGTAGTCAAGGGAAATGTGAGATCCATTCAGCCAGCTCTCACCACTGAGATTACGAACACCGGCCTGTCTGAGGCAGATGACTTCAGGATAGCTTCAGGGGAAATTACTGTGTGCCCCTGCGAAGAACAGCCTTATTTAGCCGCAGACAAGAGATGTGAATTTAGACCGGCTCATTTCGAAGGTGCTTCTAGAAAATCGCTGTCTAAAATAAAGGTTGTGTACCATGGAATGGCTGTGGAATAACAGACTTTACTTAAGGCCCGAGGCTCATATGAAAGGTTTAGATGCTAAATCGCTAACATGTTTTTTTTTTATAGTATGAGGATGCTTTACAGCACCTGATTGACAGGTGGTCTGCAAGAAAGACTCCTCATAGTGAACTTGCACATTAAACTTTCCTCTGCTTACCAATAAATCTCATTTAAAGGAGAAAATATCTAAACTTAATGGAAGTCAACATGAAATCGTGGTGAACTCGTACAAGAAAGTGCATTAACTTTCTTCATACTGTTCGTTCGTTCGTTCGTTCGTTCGTTCGTTCGTTCGTTCGTTCGTTCGTTCATTCATTCATTCATTCATTACTGTATACATTCGTATGTAACATTTTTAGCAATGAGATTTAATAGTTTTTACGAAGCCACAGTTTTTATAGCAGAAGCGTGTAAACATCTGTTATCCTCAGACAAGAGCAAATATGTTTTTTGTCTGGAAAACGGTACTTCTGACGGTGTTCTAGAGTCAAGCAGCTCATATACGGCTCATTCGGTCCTGCTGCACGAAGGGCCCCATCCTCAGAACCCAATGGGCCATGCGATTCTTTGTAATGGGCCAGAACATATGAGCTCCACATGTTTATTAGCAGAGGGGAAAAGGCTTGTTAACTCCATACTGAATACAGTCCTCCGAATTGCTGTTGGTTTCTTCCATTTCCTGAATTGATTTTTCTTTCATTTTAGCCTAATTAAAGCGCAAGTTGGGTTTGTTTCCTTTCTTTCTGGCAGAGCTCTTTCAAAGTTCTGTTTCGTTCCTTATTAAAAGTAGACAAATCATAATGGGAGACTTTAAAGCGTAATGGCTCATGTTTTATTCAGCTATTAAATGTGCTACAGGGGGGCATAAAGCTCAAAACGCTCTAGTAGAGATGTGGACCTGTGAAGTTAGAGGTTGCGTGGACTTAAAGACCCAAACTAGTGACACTTAATGGATCGATCAGTGGAACTGGCACTTTTAAAGTGAAGTATCTAATTTCTAAGTCACCAGCTGCGCTTATAATCATTATGATTTCCAAACACAGGCTTTGTGAACATTTCTGCCACCCTTTCTGCATCCGTCTTCCATTATTCTGCAAAACAGGTATCTTGCCCAAAACACTTTTTTTGAATTCATTTTGAATTGTGTGTGTCTGTGTGCTGTGTGCGGACAGTGAATCTCAGCTGTGAGGAAAGACTTGCTATAAAACAGTGAATATTTAACACCATTGCGCGAGTGTTTGCACATCCCCAGATTGGTTTCTTGCCCGTTGTTATAGGAAACCACAATGGGATGTTGTGTGTTTAAATGGATTCCCTCACTGCTCCAGTCAAGGCTGTTTTACCTCAGTTTTACTGAGTTTCACTGAAAAAGTCAGTCTCATGGCAGCAAGATCTCTGGCATTGGAGTGTCCAACAGATACCAGAATATTAGCTTGATTCAAGGGTAAGTTCACCCAAAGGTGGAAATTCTGTCATCAATTACTCTTCAGGACACAAATGAAGATATTTTTAATGTTTCCAGCACTCAATTTTGATAAATCTATGGTCAAGCATGTTTGCTTGACGTGCGAGAACCAATGAGGTTCATTCTCATGTGTTACACCAGCACGTTTGAGCTTCCGCAATAGGCCTAACCAATGAGGTTTGTTCTCACACATCAAGCATGTAAGCTTGAAGCTATGTTCACTGATCAATGTTTATATCTGAATAAAAGCCTGAATTAAATCTGTTCATCATATAAAGACTTGGATTAAACCGCTCGGTTCATGTGGATTTATTTTTACAATCTCTTTATGAACGTTTTGAAGCATCAGAGTTTTGGGTGAATAGACTTTCAATGGAGGAACAGATATCTCTCTGATTTCATTAAAAATATATTTGTTTGTGTTACAAAGAGGAATGAAAGTATTACGGGTTTGGAATTACATGAGGGTGAGTAATTAATGACAGAATTTTCCTTTTTTGGGTGAACTATCCCTTTAAAGACCCTGAATGTTATCAAAAACAGAAGATAATTCAGTCTTGAACTTTCTCTAGGTGGTGGGAGGAAAAACACTATAAACACTATTCAGACGGTAATAAAAACACCAAGTAGCACTAATGATTTCACTTTTTTCTCCTCCTAAATGCATAATTGTTCTTTTATCTCTGTGCCATCTGGCAGGAAAAATAAAATCAAAGTTAATCAAATCAAATAAATGTTTGTGTTGATATGAAAAGTAAAGATTATGGTGATGTTTATCTGACAACATTAACTGTGATTTTTATTGCCACCCATATCTTAAATGTCAGACTAGTCCCTGTAAATGATGGAATTACCTCATATTCCTCACACCAACTCTCCGTGCACACTATGCGATCTGTCGTTATCTCCATACAGGCATTCCTGGCACAGGTTTCAGTCTTACAGTAGCAATGTTAAAGTAGTTCAAGTGATGGAAATCATGCTAAGTTGCCAGCAATAGTGGTAAAGCGAAGCAAACAAAAACGCACGTCTCATCAGTCATCAGGTTTTTGTCTCAGATGAAACTATTCCCTTCTTATCCACTCACACCATTAGAGCTCTCTGATGAGATGATTTTCAAATGATCTCTGAGATCCACAGAGAAAATGGTTAATTAAATTAGAGCTGGTGATGTGTGGAGACTTACCGGAATGCAGCACACACACCTTTACCTGTAAAAACAAGAGATGCTATAGTGGTCTGTGGAAAAGTATGCAAACATCAGAAATTTCATATATTTTTTTTTAGAAATGTGTGTATATATATATATATATATATATATATATATATATATATATATATATATATATATAGTTATATAATGACAACCTCAATTAAATAACTGTGCACAAAATATTGATTTGACTGTCATCCAGTATTGTGGACTCGCTCTCTCTTGCTTCATACAAACGCAGCTGCTGCCATTTTGTGACGATTGTTTTGTAACGTTACACTGTTGGGTTATTAGATAACAAACAGGTATGATTTTTAAACAGTTTCATCTCATTTCAATATCTCTTATCCCCATAATTATTTATGTGGCGAAATGGTGTGTAATAAGTGGTGTGACTGTGCCGTATCCCTTAGATGTCCGTCTAGTTTGAACTTGCCGCGCTAGCAACTGCTCTCCCTGCAGAAGCTTTGCGTTTAAAGGTGCAGTGTGTGACTTTTAGCGACATCTAGCAGTTTGGTTGCGAGTTTACACTAAGGGCTCAGCCCACCACTCACCCCTCCCTTTCGAAGAACTACGGTGGCTAAAACGGGACAAACATCGTCGTCTGAGACAGCAGAGAATAGCCAGCGTAAACCAAGTTTCTGTACCACAGTCCATTATAAACCACATCATGGATAAAGTTTCAGGTGAGGATCAAGGGTCTTAATACATAATATAATAATAGTAATCAGCTGATTGTCTCACGAACGTAACCAGCACATTCTCCCCACATAGCAAACCCATAATACAGCGAGGGAGAAGAACCACATGAAACTATGCAACTATATATTTTTTCTAACAGGGTATAAAAGTTTAGCTGGCTAATATGAGCTGTTACTGTGGCTGAGCTGGTTAAAACCCCTTAACTGTCACCGTCCCTCAGGTGGGACGTTTGCCATTATATTTTTAAAACAATAATATCTTAGTAAAAACCTTAAGTAATATTGACAAACTATATATCATTTGAAAGCTTACAATCTCTAGTTTCCATATTTGGTGATTGATTTTCAAAATAAATTACAGAGGAGCCGTAATTTATCAATTTGCAACAAGAATATTTTCATACTCCTAAGGCGTGTTCAGACCTTTATTTTGAAATAGCAATGAACATGAAAAATCATGAAAAAAATTGTAGAAACCTAGTTTGTTTTCATGCCAAGAGTTCAAAAGATAGCATCCATTCAATTATTTTAGAAAAAAAGGTCTGAAAATGCTTTAAATATAAAGAAAAAAATAATAAATTCACCATTTGTGATGTGGCAGCGAGCTATGACGCACAGGCGTGTTCTTTGTATGTGTTTATTAGAGGTTGAATTCATATCAAAATCTGCCAAACTTCCCATACTACTTCTGAATAGGATCTCTACTTCATAAATTGTATGAAAATTGTGGAAATAATGGTTCATATCACTCAAAACACATTTGGAAATGGAGGCGCCCTTATATGGGCAGTAATGGAGTCTGGTTGTGACCTAGTGAAAAAGTTTGGTACTGCGCCCAAACAAAATCTTACTGAAAGCTCATTTTTTGAGATATCAACCTAAAATTTGAAACACAACTTGTTCAGATTTTTGGCTTTGATTTTTCTACAGTTTTAGAGTAGCCCATGTTTTGAAAATATATATTTTATATAAAATATGAATAATTTTTTTTTTTACATTGTACTTTCCATAAACTCAAACTTCTATAACTTTTTTTCTCTTTCACTTTCTTAATTTATTTCACTTCTACATAAATCTGCCAAATGTCTTCTTTAAAACAAGACCAATCTTACGTCTATATTCCAAAGCATTCTTGAATTACAACCATTTATGTTCGAAATGTGCATTTTCATGTCTATTAAAAAAAGGGGGGGTGACAGTTAACAGGTTAAAGCGTAAAGCCTTGTTTAAACTCGACGCGTCCGCATGATCCCAAAGGTGCACACAATAGGCTTTTTTTCTTTGATTTTGGAAACTCGATCGACTTAAAATGCTTCCAAGATCGACGGGTTGGTGATTCCTGTAACTGTTTTACGGTCAATGACAAGAGTAGCCTACTAATCAGCTGTCTCACGAACTTAACCAGCACATTTATCCCCACATAGCAAAGCCATAACACAGCGAGGGAGAAGAATTAAGTTACATGAAACAATCCAACTAACTTACATATTTACACCACTGACAAGGGAAAAGTCACTACTCACGGTGTTTATGACTAGCTTCTTTTAGCTTCCTGCGGCTTCTCTTTCAAGGTAGTGACGAAATGCGCTCTGTAGCGCTGTTTGTTCGCGTTCGGCTACTGTAGAAACATGACGTCACAATATGGCGACCTTCATAGAAGGGGATTCCCGCGCCTATGTAGATATAAATGCCTCATTCTAAGGTAATAAAAACATTACGGTTTATTAAGTAAGTTCTTTATACACCACTGAACACATAGTTATGGATGTCATATTGCATTTCTGTTAATAGATACTCAAAAATTTTACACACTGCACCTTTAAAGAGCTAATAAAATATGTTGACTCGGATCAATATTTCGTGTCTAATTATTTACTAATGTGGAAAGTAGCCATGTAATAACCCCTTCAGGCTGATGCAAGACCACTCCGTTTCGTGTCAGGGTCCTGATAACCCTGTCAGGGGTTTATTCTGAGATAACAACTCGGCTGGATGTACATTATCCCTTACAGATCTTATTTGATTTGTAGTTGATTGTTATTATACATGATCCCAACCATTATTATCCCATTATAACCAACCTATATTAGCAATGAGGAATAGAATAGAGTTTTTATTGTGAGACTAGGTTTTTAAGCTAATTGGAATGTACAGGTACCGGCTTCACAGTCTTATCTGCCATCTGAGTGGGTGTCTATTCCAGAAGCTGTTTCATCACCTCTGGAGAAGTCATCAGACCTTTCCGGTTATTCTAGAGGAAAATGGCCAGCATACGTGAGAGAGTTGGGCAGTTGACTGATTTTCACTTTCTCTATCTGCCATTGACATCAACCATCTCTTTCTCTCTTCCTGTCTCTGATAATATCTGAGGTCATGGCATGGAGTTGGTGAGCTTGTGTTTGTGTTGTCAGTTGAGCCGTTTGTGCAGGGGAAGATAAGACGTTTCCCTCCTCCCTTCTGTGATTTCAGTTTTTTTTTTCTACTTTTTCTAATACTTCTTCATGCCACTTTATTAAGACCATCTGACAGGAAATTCAAATAAAATAAAATTGATGCATGGTACATTACAGAACCATGTAAATATATAGATGTATAAATATGGTAACCATTCTATTACCATCAGTACTCTTTGTTTTTATTACTATCAGTACTCTGTGTTTTTATTACTGTCTGAATAAAAAATATCAGTGTTTTTCCTCCCACCACCTAGAGAAAGTTCAAAGCTGAATTATCTTCTGTTTTTGATAACATTCAGGGTCTTGTTGTTATTTAAAGGGATAGTTCACCCAAAACTGAAAATTCAATCAAATCAATTACTCACCCTCATGTCGTTCCAAACCTGTACGACTTTCATTCATCTTTGTAACACAAATGAAGATATTTTTTTATGAAATCTGAGAGATATCTGTTCCTCCATTAAAAGCCTATTCACCCAAAACTCTGATGCTTCATAACATTCATAAAGAGATTGTAAAAGAAATCCACATGAACAAATCCAAGTCTTTATATGATGAACAGATTTAATTCAGGCTTTTTATTCACATATAAACATTGATCAGCGCCTGTCAGGATAAGCGCCCTCCTCCCTTCTCTGATTTCAGGTTCTTTTTCGGTAACACTTTATTTTAAGGTGCTTGTAATAAGCAGTAATTAACAGTTAATAAGACACTTATAAGACCTTATAAGATGCATATAAGATGCATAATAAGCATTAACTAATGATAATAAATAAATTAAATTAAATAAGACATTTCTCAAGTATCAATACATTGCACTTTTAGAACAGCCGAACAAACATAAATGGTATCACAAACTCCCAGTCACTTAAAAATTGACCTTCCCAAGAGGGAGTAGTTTCCCTGATCTCTTCAGATCTCTTGGACCTTTAATTAGCCTAACCCTTATATGAAGTAGTTAATGCTTATATGCATCTTATATGCATCTTATAAGGTCTTATAAGTGTCTTATTAACTGTTAATTACTGCTTATTACAAGCACCTTAAAATAAAGTGTTACCATAAAATTAATTCATGGTTCATTACAGTAGCCTACCATGTAAATATATAGGTGTTTAATATGGTCATTTCAGTGCCATAATATTACCATCAGTACTCTTTAGGAGATAGATTTATCAATCTAAAGCAGATATACTGATAATATAATAATTATTTTTTGTTGATGTGGTTTACAGTGATGCTGTCTGCTTATACTCACCCTGCGATTAAATTCAGACATCTAAAGATGCTGTTTGGGTGGCCAGATTGAGGATTTTTGTAATTTAATGCTGCTCTTATTGACAGAACAACATGAAATCAAAATCATTCACCTTATGTGCATTAATTATACCGGATTCTCTCTGGTCCAATAGTGAACCAGAGACAGTTTTTAGAGACAGAGAATAGTTTTTCTTGTGGAAAACACATATAAATTGGTTTATAATATTCAGTACAATACAAATATTATGATTCACTCAATCCAATCAAGCAAATTTAGTCAGTTTTGCACCATACAATATTTCCTATTATTTAATACTTTTTCACCCTGAAGTATGTCACGTTAAGGAAGTCAACTGTGTTATGAGTGCCATTTCATGTTCTCTTACGAGAGTATCTCTCGTACTGCGTAATAGCTTACGCTAGGGGAAAAACTCTTTTCCGCGAGATATTGAAGCCAAAAATTATCCTTAATTTTTTATTAATGTAAAACGCTTTGCAGCAGCAAGCAGACATAGGCGAAACAGCTCGCGCGCCTATTGGTTGCTCTGCCGCAAATGCAGCAGCCTATCGAGAGAGACTCTGCGTGACGTAATGACCAATGGGGGCAATTCGCGCCCATATCGTCACGTCCCGCCAGAAGGGGCGTGGTCTCACCCTATAAATATGCTCGTTAGGCTGATACAAGCTGATTTTTACCTCTTCAGCGAAGCACACGCATCGCTGGATCCGGAGTGAGAAGCCGCGCCGTCGAAGCAAGCCTTTCAGCGGGACGAGCTCTGGAGTCGCTGGCCTCGCCGCATTCAACTGCCGTACCTGCTGCGCTTTCCGGCGTTCTATATCCTTTCATACTCTGTGTGTATTTACTCTGTTGAGAGTGTTTGCTCGCTTACTTGACGCGACTCACACTTCTCTCACAAAAAGAGCTGCGTCTTTTTAAAGATGCCTTCCTGTGGCTCGTGCCGCGCCCCGCTCAGCGATGGAGACCGGCACGTCATCTGTGTTTCCTGCCTGGGTGAGGATCACGCGGCTCTCGCGCTCGCTGACGGCGGATGCCCTCATTGCGAGTTTTTGCCCATGGTGACTCTGAGGACTCGCCTGGCATCATTCTCCGAGCCTTCACCGCAGCCCGCCGTGGTGCCGCGCCGCAAGAAGCGCCGCGCCCAGCGCGCTCCCGAGCTTTCTCCAGCCCGCCAAAGCTCGCCGGTTCGCCCGCCAGCAACGCCGGCTTCGCTCGAGTCGCTCACTGACGGACAACAGCCGCCGCCTGCCGCCGCGTCCATCCACGAGTTTGACGAACCCACCGAGGCGTGTTCTCTTCTGGCATCCGATAGTGAGGATTGGGCGAGCTCCGTTGATCTCCCCTCCGCTAGCGTTTCCCGCCAGACCACTGGTAAGAGAGCCGGCATTGAGACTGAGCTGATGCGTCTGCTCTCTCAGGCCGTGGGAAGCATCGGCCTCGATTGGGAGGCGCCCGCGCAACCGCCGCGCAACAGGCGAGCTCTGTGGACCTCCGCCTTCTGTCCGCGAGTCGTCAAGGAAACGGGCCAGCATCAAGACCGCGAGCCCTAAAAACCGCGGCTAGCTTTCTTTACGTTATAAGAAATCTACCCCGCCCCCCATGGGCGTGCGTCACCGGCAAATGAAAAAAGAGTGTGTTTTAGTCCCCGCCGAGGCCGGACTAATCTCCATTTCCCAAACATTTCTCAGCTCCTAGTTTGAGCGGCTGAAAATGTCATTATTGCAGCAATGAGCCTGTTGTATAACACGCACACCTGCATACAAACGCCGACACACACAAAACTGTGATGACGCTCTCTTATCTGCTTGCGCTAGTGTAGTTCTCCCTGTGGCCCAGTGGCAGAACCTGAAGCTTTCACGCGAGAGACCCGTGTTCGATCCCGGCTCTCGCAGCAGATAAAAATTTAGTCTCGCCGCGGCCAGACTTCCACCGAAACTTTTCGCTCGTTCAGTTCCAGAAAATGCGACTGTTCCAGTGTATTTTGCAGTAAACAAGCTGGTACCACGGGCCGCTTGCCTGCACATAAAGGCCGTTTCCATGGCGACCCAGAAAAATCATGTAATTATTGTATTTCTGGTTTTCCGGCCACAGCCGATGGTGTTATAAGTGTAATAAAATGCTCACAGCCCAGTGTTCATTTCTACACACAAACACAGCCCGCCACGGTACAAGGCTCGCACAAATGAAATCGACGCATGTCAATTGTGCATTAAATGTAGTGAATGTGCCCACAACCCAGTGCCCACAAACACTACCACGGTTTCTGTAAAACGAAACCAACACAAGTCTTCCTAGCCTCCTAGGAAATCCACGGTGTTTCAGTCTCGCCGTGGCCAGACTTCCACTGAAATTTTCGCTCGTTCAGTTCCAGAAAATGTGACTGTTCCAGTGTATTTTGCAGTAAGCAAGCCAGTACCATGCCCGCTTGCCTGCACACAAATGCTGTTCCCACGGCGACCCAGATAAATCACATAAATGGTGTATTTTCTGGTATTCCGGCCACAGCCGATGGTGTTATGAGTGTATTGAAAATGCCTACAACCCAGCGCTCATTTCTACACACAAACACAGCCTGCAAAAATGCAGGGCTCGCACAAACAATCCGGCCACGGCCGATGGTGTTATGAGTGTTGTAAGAATGCCCACCCAGTGCCCATTCCCACACCCAGACACAGCCTGCCACGGTGCAGGGCTAGCACAAATAAAATCGACTCAGGTCGATTGTGCAAACAATGTAGTAAACGCGCCCATGTCACCATGCCCGCTCACACTACATGCTGCGTGTCCCTTGGTTTCTGTAAAAACGAAACCAACACACATTCAGTCGGCCATGACCGACAATGTTTTCAGTGTAATAAATGTGCCCGCAGCCCCGCGCCCACATTTTCTCACAGACACGCCGATTCCTACGGGATCTCCCCCGCTCGCTTTTTCTGCACAATCTGCCATAAAAAAGCTGAGCGCGGCCAGGCCGCCCGCTGTGATCAGCGCGCCCCCCGCCTCGAACGCTGTAAACACAGTGTTGTGTTCCCAGTATGCCCGGGCTCTCGAGCTGCCGTTTTGTCGCGGCCGGAGCCCGGATTTCATTCTGCCTCTAGCTATTCACGCAGATGCGTGGTCAAAGCTTCCCGGGGTATCAGAATGGGTGCTGAACACTATAAAGAGAGGCTATTCGCTACAATTCGCTCGACGCCCGCGCCGTTATACGGCGCGTGTCGAAACTACGGTGAAAAGCGAAGTGTCTCATCTACTTCGTGCCGAGATAGCGAAACTACTGAGCAAAGGGGCTATAGAACCTTTATCTCAGGCTCAGAGCGAAGGGGGCCCATACAGCAGATATTTTCTGGTACCGAAAAAGGATGGGGGTCTCAGACCCATTTTAGATCTACGACAGCTGAACAGAGTGCTTGTGAAACGCCAGTTCAGAATGCTTACGACCAGGAAAATCCTCGCGCAAGTGCGCCACGGGGACTGGTTTATGTCGATAGATCTGAAAGACGCCTATTTCCAAATACAAATAGCGTCCCATCACAGGCGATTCTTGAGATTCGCCTTCGAGGGCCAGGCATATCAATACACAGTCCTGCCGTTCGGCCTGTCCCTAGCACCTCGTACATTTACGAAGTGCATGGACGCGGCGCTCGCACCCCTGAGACTTCAGGGCATGCGAGTCCTGAACTACTTGGACGATTGGCTGATTCTAGCTCGATCACGATCGGAGCTCATAGAACACAGGGCCGCATTACTCGAGCACCTCGAGGAGCTGGGCCTCACAGTCAATTGGGCGAAGAGCTCACTGACTCCCAGTCAGAAAATTTCCTTTCTGGGAACCGTGTTGGACTCGCTGTCCATGACAGCACGCCTGTCACCAGAGCGCGGGCTAAATATTCAGCGCGGCGCGAAATCCTTCCGCCACGGCGCGATAGTTCCGCTCAAAAGGTTTCAGAAAATGCTGGGGCTGAAGGCCTCAGCAGCCTCTGTACTCCAGTTGGGCTTGCTCCGCATGCGCCCACTGCAGATGTGGCTGAAAGCGCGGGTTCCACCCAGGGCATGGACAGCGGGTCTGTTTCGCCTCAGGGTCGACCTTCAGTGTGTTTCAGCTCTGGAACCTTGGAAAATAACCGACTGGTATCAGTCAGGTGTGAGTCTGGGGACCGCTTCGAGTGTGAAGGTGGTGTCTACGGACGCCTCCACCTCGGGGTGGGGAGCGCTGCTCGAGGGCAGACCGCTAGCTGGCCTGTGGTCAGAACGGGAAAAGCTCCTTCACATAAACTGCTTGGAGATGAAAGCAGTCGACAAAGCGCTACGGCGTTTTTGTCCCCAGGTAACAGGCCACCACGTCTTGGTCCGGTCGGACAACATGTCAGTGGTGGCATACATAAATCGCCAGGGCGGCGTCAGGTCACGAAACCTTCACAGGCTGACGGAACGCCTCCTGGTCTGGGCTCAGCACAACCTGCTCTCACTGAGAGCAGCGCACGTGCCTGGTCACCTGAATATGGGACCAGACAGACTGTCCAGGAACAATGTTCCAGCAGGGGAATGGTCGCTGCACCCGCAGACGGTCCAGCTGCTGTGGAAAACGTTCGGCAGAGCACAGGTGGACCTATTCGCGTCCCACGAAAACGCTCATTGCCCGGAGTTTTTCTCGAAAAGCAAGGACGCGCTGGCTCATGTTTGGCCCCGCTGCCCCCTATATGCTTTTCCTCCTGTCTCGCTCCTGCCTCAGGTGTTGGAACGAATCAGGGAGAACGGATGCCCAGTGCTGCTCGTAGCTCCGCTCTGGACAAACCAGACGTGGTTCCCTGCCCTGATGCAGCTGACCAGCACTGCCCCATGGCCTGTACCATTGAGGAGAGACCTCCTCTCTCAGGCGGAGGGCTCGATTTGGCACCCTCGCCCGGAGTTGTGGTCCCTGCACGCATGGGCCATCAACGGGTACCCGCTAGCCTCCCAGAAGGAGTGTTAAACACGATCGCGCAGGCTAGAGCTCCGTCTACCAGGCGGCTCTACTCCTCGAAATGGTCTGTTTTCTCTGCATGGTGTCAAGCCCAGAGCTTTTCACCTGTGGAATGCGGGGTTTCGGAAGTGCTTTCCTTCCTTCAAGAGCTACTGGATAAGGGCAGGACCCCATCCACGCTCAAAGTATATGTGGCGGCCATAGCAACGTTTGCAAAACCGGTGTCTGGCCAGTCGCTGGGGAAAAACGACTTAGTCGTGCTTTTCCTTAGGGGAGCTCGGAGGCTGAACCCTCCCAGGCCCCCTTCAGTCCCGACGTGGGACCTTTCCACGGTCCTGGAGGCCATGAAAGGCGCCCCGTTCGAGCCAATCCAGCTGGTGGACATGAAACACCTGTCGTTCAAAACAGTGTTTCTCATGGCTCTCGCTTCAGTGAAGCGCATAGGGGACTTACAGGCGTTTTCAATAAGCGCGTCGTGTATGGAGTTTGGGCCTAATGACTCGAAGGTCATTCTCAAACCAAAGCACGGGTATGTCCCGAAATCCCTCAATACACCGTTCAGGGCCCAGGTAATTTCCCTGCCCGCCCTTCCGGTTCTCAGTGAGGAGGAGGATGCGAGTCTCCTTTGCCCCGTCAGGGCATTGAGAGCTTATGTGTCACGCTCGTCTGTTTTCAGACAGACGGAGCAGCTTTTTGTTTTGTTTGGCGGGCGTTCCAAGGGACTCGCTGCCTCAAAACAGAGCCTATCCAGATGGATAGTGGATGCCATTGCGCTCGCTTACTCTGCGAAGGGTCTACAGTGCCCCTTGGGTGTCAGGGCGCACTCCACGAGAGGCGTGGCCTCTTCGTGGGCATGGTCGAGCGGGGTTTCTCTGCAAGATATCTGTACGGCCGCGGGCTGGGCCTCGCCGTCTACATTTATAAAATACTATAACCTGGAGGTACCCGCCTTACAAGCTAAGCTTTTGGCGGTCTAAAATTCAGTGCTATCTGCCCCGCTGTGCGGCCCAGATGCTGAGTTTACTGCAGCCCCATGAGTGTTGACACACGTATGGCCACCCAGATCAGGCTGAAAGCTTTCACCCTGGCTGCGCGTTTTATTGTCATATGATAGCCCCGCTGGGTGCTTTTTTATAGGGAATGACGCTTCCAGCCTCTCTTCCTCCACTCTATGTGAGTTTATGGTGATTATGCACTACATGAGCCCTGGGCTTCGACCCCCGGGACTTTGGTGTTGGATCCCTGTACGCACGGCGTGTTGCATTGTGTTCCCCTAGCGTAAGCTATTACGCAGTACGAGAGATACTCTCGTAAGAGAACGTACTCGGTTACTAACGTAACCTCGGTTCTCTCTAGAGAGGGAACGAGTACTGCGTATCTTGCCGTGCTTGGAATACGCTCTGGTTCGCTTCAGCGATAAAAACCAGCTTGTATCAGCCTAACGAGCATATTTATAGGGTGAGACCACGCCCCTTCTGGCGGGACGTGACGATATGGGCGCGAATTGCCCCCATTGGTCATTACGTCACGCAGAGTCTCTCTCGATAGGCTGCTGCATTTGCGGCAGAGCAACCAATAGGCGCGCGAGCTGTTTCGCCTATGTCTGCTTGCTGCTGCAAAGCGTTTTACATTAATAAAAAATTAAGGATAATTTTTGGCTTCAATATCTCGCGGAAAAGAGTTTTTCCCCTAGCGTAAGCTATTACGCAGTACTCGTTCCCTCTCTAGAGAGAACCGAGGTTACGTTAGTAACCGAGTACGTTTCTTTTACATTTGTAGTGTTTTATTAATGGTCTTCTTTGAAAAGCCAAGTCTGAATATGTTAAATAACCCCACTTAGATGTCTTTGCCTATAACCCATGATCAGCAGCTCCCAGCATGCATTTCAGACCCTCCATAGGCATTAGGGTTCCTTCATGCCTGTAATTATTCTATAACTGTTGTTTCTTCAAGCTCCTGTGAATATAGGCATGAGTTGCCAATTATGCTCTCTGCTTGCGCTGTAGTAAATAGCCTCCGTGGATGGCCAGGTGTGACGCAGCAGGATTTATTACCTGTATTACATGCGTATGTTGCCGTCATGGATGAATGAAAGTTTAAATATAGCCCGTAGGCCAGTTATGCATAACTTCAGTTCGTTGATGGTGTGCTCATAGTCGGTTTATCCCCTGAATGACTTGGAGTTGTTATTTTTATTTTTATTTTATTTTTTTGCATTGATTTTGTTAAGGTTGGTGTCAGACAGAGCTAAAAAATCAGCTTAGTTTTAAAACAAACCGAGAATCAAAGCTTATTAACCTGAACAGAAGACATCCCACTTTTCCTTTTTCCCCTTATTGCAGAGGAGTGTTGAGGAAGCTACATGGAAACTAAATTAGAAGAAGCTTGTAGCAAACAACACATTTATTGATTTATATGTTTTTTAAGTTCTACATCATTTTGATCATTGTGGTTGTTGTTTTTTTAGTAATATCTTATACATTTATAATTAATAATTTAATTGATATAATTAATATAGATTAATTCTATATAATTTTATTTATAGTAAGTAGCTACACTATGGACAAAACACTGGGACACCTGACCATTACACCAACAGGGAGTGTAATGACATCACATTCTAAATACATAGACATTAATATTGAGTTGGTCCCCTCTTTGCAGCTGTAACTTCCACTTTTCTGTGAAGGCTTTCCACAAAAAATGTACAGTGTTTCTGTGGGAATTTTTGCCCATTCATATAGTAGAGCATTTGTGAGGTCAGGCACTGATGTTGGACAAGAAGGCCTGGCTCGCAATCTCTTTTCCAGTTCATCCCAAAGGTGTTGGATGGGGTTAAGGTCACGGCTCTGTGCGGGCCTGTCAAGTTCTTCCACACCAACTTATCCAACCATGTCTTTTTGAACCTTGTTTTGTGCACTGGGGCACAGTTATGCTGGAATGCAAAAGGGCCTTCCCCAAACTGTTCTCACAAAACTGGAAGCATAGCATTGTCCAATATGTCTTGGTATTCTGAAGCATTATGTTTTCCCTCCACTGTAAGTAAGGGGTCTAGCCCAACCCCTGAAAACCAGTCCCATACCATTATATCCCTCCTCCACCAAACTTTACAGTTGGCACAATGCAGTCAGGCAGGGAACGTTCTCCAGGCATCCGCCAAACCCAGACTCGTCCATCAGACTGCTAAACAGAGCAGCATGATTCATCACTACACATAACATGTTTCTGATGCTCCAGTGGCGGTGTACTTTACGCCACTCCATCCGACGATTGGCATATACTTGGGTATGTGAGGCTTGCATGTAGCTGCTCGGCCATGGAAACCCATTCCATAAAGCTCCCGCCGCACAGTTTTTGTGCTGATATTAATGCTAGTGGAAGTTTGGAACTCTTCAGCTATGGAATCACCAGAGGTTGGCTTCCACATTCAATGGTCTGGGTGAATACTCGATTCTGATTGGCTGCATGGTGTCCATTAAAAAGTGATAGAGGACACCTAGTAAAGGAGTTCTGGTGAAACTGACTGTTTACCGTTCGAAATTAATAAATAAATGCGGTGGCTACATCAGCTGTGAGTAACCATAGCAACAGGCAGTCAAAGTATCCGTTTACAATTTATTGTATCAAAACAAACATCTAGTTAGCCGTTATACATAGCCTACTAATACAACAATGAGCGACTTTGTTATTTCTTTGAACCTTTTTGGAGAATTTGACATAAAATACGTTAACTTTCTGGCTCGTAAGTCCGGTTGCTAAATAAACCTTCAGGCGTAACCAGGGACACCAAGTTATTGTTTGTAAAAACTTTAGATTTCGATTGTAAAACTAATTAAAATTTAAGTTAATGTTTTAAAAATTTGTTATTTGGCAAGTGACCATGGTATAAGCGGGTTAATGCCCTTCGAGGTGTCCGTTGTCTAGGTATTAATGGACTTAAGCAGAGGTCAATCTGCGCGTCGGACGGTTCACGCCTCGCCGTCGTCCATTAATACCTGACAATGGACACCTCGTCGGGCATTAACCCTGACATAATACCACTTACAGTTGACGATGAAACTGACTTATTACAAAGGTGGCATCCTATCACAGTACCACACTTGTATTTACGACTTTTTTTTCTCTCTCTCAAAACTCCTGTATTAAAAAAATAAGCGGTATGTCCCAATATTTTTGTCCATATAGCCTAGTGTATTAATACAATTATTTGACATTTAAATGTAAACAAAAAATAAATGAATAAATTAACATTTAACAAATAAATTAGTAATTTTATTAGACATAGAACAGCAGTATTTAACTAAATGTTGCACCACAAAACAGAAGACATTATATCCATGTAGGCATTAAAATGTATCAGTGAAACATGTTTTGAACCAGTTAATTTGCTTGAACTGTCTGAACAAACTAATTCGCTAATTGAATCAGTCAGTAAATGAGCATGATTTGTTGGAACAGTTGTCTTTTATGAAAGAAAGTCTTGAAGACACATATTCTAAAAGACTTTCTACAGCTGCTGTTCATCTCATGAGAGCAATGTTTCTTGCTTTTACCCTAGAGAGCTGAAGAGAGCAGTATTAACTTATGAGTGAATTTAATGCATATGATATGATTTGTGCATATGCATATGAGTGCATATGAAACCCGTAAGTTTCCGCGGCCCACTGCAAGAATTTTAGCAGGTCAGACTATTTGTCGTGTTGGTTAATGAGGACTTAGAAACGGAGATTGTTATAGGCCTAGTCTTTATTGAATAAACTGGCAATGAACAGAAAATGCAGAAAATGGGTTTCCAAGCCCGGGCCCGGTTCCAGAATCAAATTGGGTACTCTAACCTTGATGCACATCTATCAGATTTTTGTCCCGTCCATTGTCATTATATGTCAATCATTGCAATTTCGAGAGTGAATTCTCCATTTCAAGTGTGTATGTGGTTGATATTCAATGAAGCACTGCACAATAAATCTCTTTGCATCGTGTCTTTGTTTGTTAAAATGAGAGGTTTCGCTTGTCTGCATAACTCCGCACTGAACAAAAACTCCGGCGTTTTAAGCGGGGAGTGAAATCTGACTAACTTACTGATTGGCCATTGCGTTCAGGAAATGAACAGATACGTCTGCGATGAGCTACATTGCTTAACACTGTAAAAGCACGTTGTAAATAGAAACATTTGCGCAAACACAAATACGCACTGGAGCGTTTGCCAAATCCAAAAAGTTTCGCCAATATGATATTACAGCTTCAACTGAGGCTGATCATGCTTTATTTTTGATGTCAGGCATTGCTGAAGATTTATCCTTACTTGTAGATGAAGAAACATCTGCATTTGTCCATTTCATACCCTGTTGATAACCATTTACCCATGTTTTAAACTGTTGTAGTCTACAGTAACTGTATGCAGCTAAAGTATACATTGGTGGTTTATTCTTAACAGAACCAATCAGCTAGCTTAAATAGTGAATACACAGTAACAGTTTAATATTAAATTTTCATTATGTCATTATATATTGAATTATTATATTGAATTGCATTTTTTTAACGTATATTTACAAAAGTATTATTTTTATTAATAGTAAATGGCAGCACACAGGTTGAAAACCACTGGTATAGTGCAACATAATACCTCTTGTTCTGATGTGGCTTTGGGTGTCTCTGACAACTTTAAGTTGACTTGCCTTCAGGGTAAATTCCACCTCAGAGATGGCCTGTTGTATTGCAGAGTGTATGCGACTGTATGTGCGCATACATCTGTTGAGGCCTGTGAGCTGAGCTTGTATGTTTCCGTGGGGAACGCTGTGTGTTGAAACACTGCATGTTGATTGGTCCCTCTGAGCTCTCATTAAAAGATGAACTGTTAATGAAATGTTGGATTCTCTCGGGCTTCCCCATCGAGGAACAAACCAATGAGAGCGCAGCAGGCAGTGGCTTCATGTCTCCATGTGCACGCTTGAATGAGAGGCCAATTAAAGCTTCTCTATCTCATTCCCTCACTTCCTTCTTCTCTTGATCATTCTTTACTTTTGTTTCCCTCTCCGGCTTCTCTACATATTTCGGCATTATATTGCATGTACCGGCTGTAAATTTAGTGTATGTATATACAGTGTGTGTATATATATATATATATATATTGTATGTGTGTGTGTGTGTGTGTGTGTGCATTTGTGTATAGCCTACTGTACAAAAATGACAGCCCTAATTAAATATTATTATATATATATATATATATATATATACATATGTCTTGTAAAAAATATTGTGCTATATATTAGTAAATGTGAGAATTTTTCTCAGCAAATATTACTGATTATTAAATGATTAAATAATTATTTGATCATTTAGATAATTTTTATACATTTAGTTTAGATTGTTTTAGGCGAGTCAGATCTGTACATAAATGATTAATTTTAATATTAAGTATAAAATTACTCTAATTTTAAATGTAAACACAAACTAGAAAACACCCTATTTTTCACCCTAAACAGTTAAAAACATAGTGATCAACTGCAATATTTTTATACTGCTGATTACTTATTTAAATCGGTTAGACCAGCATAGCTTGTAAATAATTCAATTAATTCTTGCCTATCTTAATGCATATTTTAATACAACTAGATTTTTTTATGAGTCATTTAACATTTCAGATGTGTTGCTTTGATCTCAAAGGAAAAAAATTAGCATGATGGGAGATGGAATAAAACGCATGCATTATAATGTCATATTTGATTGTACAGGTGGATAGAATATGAATCACTTCAGAGCACTAATGGCAGTTGAACATTCATTAACATGTCCAGGGGATTCCGGAATGCCAAGGAACATTCCATGAGCATCTAATGTTCCAGTAAAGCTATTCAGGGAGCTTTGAGGTTGGCTTTGTGCTATCAAGAATACTGGGGACCGAACACCCCGTTCCGTTCACGCAGTCCAGTCGTAAACACAAGCTACCGCTGGTTCTCCAGAGAATGATGATTGAACATATTTCATGTAATTAAACTGGGATGTGGGGAAAATGTGAGATTGAAAACATTACTCACTGCACACATGTGCGCTCGGAGGCTCTCGTAAATGTGAGTGTGATTTGGGTGCGCTCTGAGGACGCCGGCTCCGTTCCAGCTTCTGAAGATGTGATTTTAGTAAATGTTCAGCTCGTAATATTCTTTACTTTAATGGCTGTAATCAACATTATGCGTGCCATATCCACAGAGAGAAACCACATATCCAGAAGTTACTGTCTCTGCATTTGCCTAATACAGCTAAATAAGAATTATGAGCAATTTGATGAAGAAATCTGTTCAATCACATTACATGCCTTTCTCATATTCTGTTTAATGAACAAGAATATGTCATTTACTGTCCATTGTGTTCCTGCACTAATTTGAATGTGCCAAAGAAGAACAAAAGACTTTACAAAGGAAGAAAGGGAGGGAAAGAATTTAACAGATGACGGTGTCAGAGAGGGGTTAAAAATGCATTTATTTTACATCACCTGGCCACAATTTTGTTGGCTCTGAAAAGATGTATTTACTTGAGACGTTTCAAATAAATATTTTAAATAACAGGTATGAACTAGTTATAATTTGCAATACTGTATTTCGAAATAGTTCTAGTCTGACAGTGTTGGGTAAGTTACTCTAAAAAAAAGTAATTAAATACTAGCTAGAGGTCGACCGATAACAATAACTAGGTTGGACCACACTGGCTGATAACCGATTAATCAACTGATAGTTTTTAAAATGGATACTGAATAAAAACAAACATAACACATAAAACAGTGCTGAACTGTATTACAAAAATTGAAAAACAGTACTGAATCATGAAAATGTACTATATCTTTTATTTATAATAACATTTTATTCAATGTTTTGATTAAACATTTCTCTAATGTTAAGCGATACAACTTTAAATTGTAAAATTGTATAAGTAAATGTGCATAGGCTACGAAAACATGCAACTTAGCTGCATAATGAATGCATAAACACGACCAGCTGGATATAAACCAATACAAATAGATGGCAACAATCTTGACAATAAACATTTGGGTCGGACTTGCGTGTGTTTTTGCCACATTGTTTTAACCACTCGAGGTACTACTAATTTTAGAGTCCTGCCGTTCTCCGCTAATGCAGCATCTAGTCAACAAATTAATTACTTTATAATTATATGAAAACACATGGTTAGGGTACTGTATACATACCGTTTCATGTTTTAAATCCGCATCTGAAGTGTCCCGCTCTGTGCAGCGCGCAGTCTCATGTGTCAAAACAAACTCCACGAGGCGTTAGTGATAGTTTTTACTTCGCCTTTAGAGGCCGCTCTCGTACTGTATTATGTCAGTAAACACCTCTCAGCTACTCAAAGCAATGGACACAACCTGGAAAAAAATATGTATATGTGTTCCAACAATCAGTTATTGTGTCGATTAATCTGCAAAAACGACCTCTATAGCTACTATGCTTTATACTGTTATTTCACAGACTTGTAGGAACGACTAAGTAGGACATGGTTTGGTGACCTTTAACGATATAAACGCTGTCAGTGTGTTTGCACCTTAAAAGGGTGCATCGAGGGCACTTGTTAGCACCCTTTTGAATGATGAAATGGCAAACCCCCTGGGGTTATACAGACTTATTAGAAAACGAAAACACTTGTAAAACATAATGAGGAAAGAAAAGAAGGAAATGGCTGGAAAGAGCAGGTGGGGCGAAAGGATACATTAGTAGTGTTGTAGAAAATGAAGGAGGGATTATGGGAGAACTAAAGATGGCCATTTTGCTCAGCACTATTTCTGCCAGTATGTTAATACATGCAAATGATCTATGACTGTAAAGAACGAGGGATAGAGAAGGAAGTGCCTCGGAGGACAGCCTGCTGAGAGGGTCTTTGGCATTCGGCACCTGTTTCGTGAGCTGTGATTGGCCGTGGGGAATACTCAGGAGGATGTGTTTCTCTGTAGCTGATCAGCTCCCTGTGTTTGGAGCCGTGTTTGACAAGGTTGAAGTTTGTCCCACTCTGGAAGTCTGTCTTACAGAAACAAGTTCATCTGACTTTAGCCCAGGGATGTGAAGAATCGTATGGGAGCGTGTTCAGCGAACAGCTTTCAGGGAACTTAATGGATTTTCATGGAATTCAATTTGTTCATTTAAAGCACTTCGGGAATATTTGAACAGCTTGCACTTGTGGGTTTTCGTTCAGCGTGTGAATCAAGCTCATCATGGCAGGACTTTTCGGTTCTGGACCACATTAGGGATGCACAATATAGGCTATTGGTACCATATCTGTTATTGACCACATTCACAACTGGTCAAAAGTTTGGGGTTGTAATATTTTTTGTCACATTTCTTTTTCACAAGGAAGTCTCTTATGCTCACTGGGGCTGGATTTATTTAAGTATTATAATTTAAAGTAAAAGTTTTATATTTTAAATTAATACATTTTAAAATGTAATTTATTCCTGTGATGGCAAAGCTGAATTTTCAGCATCCATTACTCCATGATTTTTCAGAAATCTGATTTGGTTCTCTGTAAATATCTCTTATTATTTTTATCAATGCTGAAGACTGTGATACTTGATTCTTGACTCTTGATTATAATGTAATAAATAGAAAAGTAAAAAAGAACATAATTTATTTGAAATACACATTTAAAAGTAAGTTTGAGTCTAATCCATCACTTTTGGTCAATGTAACGCATCCTTGCTGAATAAAATGATTAATTCTTATTAAAAATTTAAAATCTTAATGACAGTATTCTTACTAGTAATAATCACAGTAAATTATGCGTCAATACAGGTAACTAATTCTAAACAAAACCCTTACCCTAACTGTAACTCTATAGTAGGTACACGTAGTTAATTAATATTAATAAGTACTTATTTGAGTAATTACATCTACGTCACCTTAAAATAAAGTGTTTTCGGATGTTTTAATTGGGATATTTATCAATAGTCTCAATGTATTTTTCACACAGTTCATTATAATGTTGGTGTTCCTAAATTCACTTTCATTTAAATATATGAAATAGCATCTCTAGTCCATGATTGCATTTTATTTTGACCAAGAATCACCAAATCAGGGGTACGTTTCAGGTGCAACGACGTAACTCGCTGCTTAACCACCATAGTACGATGCATTGTTGAAGAAACTAGCTAGTCAAGACTGTTTCCCGAAACAATATTAACTTTCTCGCACATCCGTCATTCCCACCACGTTGGTTCAACAATATAATTGATGACGTCACACAGATGGTGGAGTAATAACGTCTACTAATGAATTAATCCGTTTGGTCGAATTAATGTTAGATTATTGCTGTAAATAACGAACATGGCTGAAGACTACTTTAGCTATTTTTGTTCACCGTAGTTTTGCTATATTTGCAGATGTTTCATTCTGGTAACCATGGAACTTGCGACCATGGCTAAAGATGCCTTTGGGAAATGCACACCAGATTAGAAAACAACGAACTCTTGATTGTTTCTAAGACTCAATGAAAATCTTCTTTTTTTTCATGGTGGACTGACAAAAATTGCAACCTGACTCTTGAAAATGGTGTAAGTGATTGCAGCTTGTCAGCTTTGCACAAAAGGTAATTTTTCGTGTTCAATGTGCATCAGAAAATACAGTCTGTCTGAGAGTAAGACTAGAGTCATATTTATCTGACACAAACCCTGACAGTTAGAACAATAACTTATTATGAAACTGCAATTAACGAATGTCATTTAGAAATAATTAGAGGAAACTAAATGGATTTGGACCTCCGAAAGATCCAATTACTCATTCACATTGACTAGTCTCTCTCTCTTTCTTGTGCAAGAATCCTGATAATAAGCTGTTGCTCCATTGTTCTTGTTTTTTTTCCCCACATTTAAATCGATCAGTTGTAGCATGTCCCTTCTCTAACGCTCTTCCTTTTCTTTCTCTTTCACACTTACTGATTTCCCCCGTTCATCGACGTGTGACTCTTACAGCCTCCATTAAGGATTTCCCCTCCCGTGTCTCACTCACACACACTCAGATGTGGCTCAGGATTCATTTTCACCCCGTCAGTGGGAGGGACAGGTGTTGAAGTATCTGATAAGTGTGTGTGGTTCGGTCGTGGCTGATGTGAGACCTGTTTCACCCCATCTGGCTGTCCCCTAACTAGCAACTTTAGCAAATACAGATACAGTATGTAGCTATATCAACAAATGAAAGAATAATGATGCTGAAATTCAGTCAGCAATACAAGCTGTAGATATACATTTTTTGTTCTAAGCAACATGACCGTGACAAATGAATGTCAGAATTCGTCAGAATAGCTACCTGCTCTCTCACGTGCATGTTGGACTGATTCGTATTAGCGAATTGGTTTGTTTAGACGGCTGATGTTAATGAACTGTTTTAAGTATCTGTGTGGCATTTGACAGTTTAATATATATATATATATATATATATATATATATATACACTCACCTAAAGGATAATTAGGAACACCTGTTCAATTTCTCATTAATGCAATTATCTAATCAACCAATCACATGGCAGTTGCTTCAATGCATTTAGGGGTGTGGTCCTGGTCAAGACAATCTCCCGAACTCCAAACTGAATGTCAGAATGGGAAAGAAAGGTGATTTAAGCAATTTTGAGCGTGGCATGGATGTTGGTGCCAGACGGGCCGGTCTGAGTATTTCACAATCTGCTCAGTTACTGGGATTTTCACGCACAACCATTTCTAGGGTTTACACAGAATGGTGTGAAAAGGGAAAAACATCCAGTATGCGGCAGTCCTGTGGGCGAAAATGCCTTGTTGATGCTAGAGGTCAGAGGAGAATGGACCGACTGATTCAAGCTGATAGAAGAGCAACTTTGACTGAAATAACCACTCGTTACAACCGAGGTATGCAGCAAAGCAGCAAAGCCCCCACAGTCACCAGATCTCAACCCAATAGAGCATCTTTGGGATGAGGTGCTATCCTATCAATATGGGCCAACATTTCTAAAGAATGCTTTCAGCACCTTGTTGAATCAATGCCACGTAGAATTAAGGCAGTTCTGAAGGCGAAAGGGGGTCAAACACAGTATTAGTATGGTGTTCCTAATAATCCTTTAGGTGAGTGTGTGTATATATATATATATATATATACAGTTGAAACCAGATATTTACATACACTTCAGAAATAAACACAAAAACTTTTATTTCTTTACTGTCATACATTAAATCAGAGTAAACTTTTTCTGTTTTAGATCAATAAATATTAACATATTTTTTGCATTTGTTAAATGTCAGAATCGAGCGAGGGATAATTTTTATGTAATTTTTTTTATCACTTTCATCAAAGTCAGAAGTATACATACACTTCCTTAGTATTTGGTAGAATTGCCCCGAAACTGTTTCACTTGGGCCAAACGTTTTGGGTATCCTTCCACAAGCTTCCTACAATAGTTTGCTGGAATTTTGGCCCACTCCTCTTGACAGAACTGGTGTAACTGGGTCAGGTTTGTAGGCCTTCTTGCTCGCACTCGCCTTTTTAGTGCCGCCCACAAATTTTCTATGGGATTGAGATCAGGGCTTTGTGATGGCCACTCCAATACCTTCACTTTGTTGTCCTTAAGCCACTTCGTAACTAATTTGGAGGTATGCTTGGGGTCATTGTCCATTTGGAAGACCCATTTGCGCCCAAGCTTTAACTTCCTGGCTGATGTCTTCAGATGTTGCTTCAATATATCCACAAAATTCTCTTTTCTCATGATGCCATCTATTTTGTGAAGTGCACCAGTCCCTTCTGCAGCAAAGCAGCCCCACAGCATTATACTACCACCCTCATACTTCACAGTTGGGATGGTGTTGTGAGGCTTCAAAGCTTCGCCCTTTTTCCTCCAAATATACCGTTTATCATTATGGCCGAACAGTTCAATTTTTGTTTCATCAGACCACAGGACATGTCTCCAGAAATTAAGATTTTTGTCTCCATGTGCAGTTGCAAACTGTAGTCTGGCTTTTTTATGGTGGTTTTGAAGTAATGGCTTTCTTCTCCCAGAGTAACCTTTTAGCTCATGGTGGTACAGGACTCGTTTTACTGTGGATAATGACACCGTCTTACCAGTTTCAGCTAGCATCTTCACAAGGTCTTTTGCTGTTGTCCTGGGATTGATTCGCACATTTCGCACCAAAAAACGTTCCTCTCTGGGACTCAGAATCCGTCTCCTTCCTGAGCGGTATGATGGTTGTACATTCCCATGTTTTTTATACTTGCGTATTATTGTCTGAACAGATGAACGTGGGACCTTCAGGCATCTGGAAATTGCACCTAAGGATGAGCCACACTTGTGGAGGTCCACAATTCTTTTCCTGATGTCTTGGTTGATTTCTCTTGATTTTCCCATGATGTCAAAGAAAGAGGCTCTGTGTTTGAGGTGTGCCTTTATATGCATCCACAGGTGTGCCACCAATTAACTCAAATGGAATCAATTAACCTATCAGAAGCTTCTTAAGCTCAGAATGGAATCATCTGGAGTTTTCTTTTTGTTTAAAGACACAATAAACTTAGTGTATGTATACTTCTGACTTTGATGAAAGTGATAAAAAAATTACATAAAAATTATCCCTCACTCGATTCTGACATTTAACAAATGCAAAAAATATGTTAATATTTATTGATCTAAAACAGAAAAAGTTTACTTTGATTTAATGTATGACAGTAAAGAAATAAAAGTTTTTGTGTTTTTTTCTGAAGTGTATGTAAATATCTGGTTTCAACTGTATATATACATATATATATATATATATATATATATATATATATATATATATAGGGCTGGGTATCGTTAAAAAAATGTCGATATCGATGCCTTGACTTCGATACCAGTTCCTGAACGATACTTTTTTCGATACCAATTTTATGAAAACAGTTTTAACATGATTACATAACACATTATCTCAGAAAAACTTTGTTTTATTTTTTCAGTTTGTAGTTTTGTTATTTCAGTGAGTATTTTTTCATACTCAAAGACTCATCTCCTTAGCCAGTGCACAAAGGAACAAAATATAACCAACACCATACATCATACATCATATTTTCCTCAATCCTTTTTCTGCCAGTGTGAACGGATTAACACTTCTCAAGCCAGGGTCGGCAGGGACAGAGGCTATAACATTAACCCTCTGACCTTGTGTCTGTGTCACCCGCAGGTTTCTGAAGAGCATTTTTGAAGCCCAATGTGGGCGGAGCCGGCCGTCACCATCTTGGTAGTGCGTCACCGCGCGTCACTCCCGGTTAAATGAAAATGGGCAAAAAGGTGCGATTAGCTGAGGTGACGTTACGGCTAACAGACAGCAGACAAACGGCTAGCAGACAGCAGCGGCAATAAACCTATCACTCAAGTGACCATGCACTTAATTATGTAGAACTTTAAGGCTTAATATAATTTAACTGGATGAGCTATATAGACCAAAACCACTGTCTGTACCAGGCTGTAAACATATTTTTTTCTTCTGTAAAGTTGGGCATTTTAACATGGGGGGTCTATGGGATTGACTCTCTTTTGGAGCCTGTCCCTAGCGGCCAGTCGATGAATTGCAGTTTAAGTCACTTCCGTGTCAGATTCAAGAGAGAGACAGGAAGGTTGCCGCTTGATTTTAACAGAGCTTGCCCTGATAAAAGCTTTGTTATAGTTAAGCTACTTTTTTTTTTTTACTTCAGGAGGAGCTTGGCTGTAGTTGAACTGCTTTAAATTTTAAGTAGCTTGTATCTTGGTGTACTACAGATGTAAAGTAGCTTCCAACAATGTTGACTGGTCAGACTTCTTTATGGTTAGATCAGAAACTCACTCTGTGTACTTTGTGCAAGGTTTTGGTCAATATAATGCCTCGCTGGTTGCTCTGGACGGGCCTGTTGCATATGTGAGCAGGTGAGCAATTTCATGGTGAGAACCAGTATTGATCGGAGAACGGAGGCCTGCTCAATGTTTAATGCGCTCTTTCTGTACTGGCACTATCCTGCATTAAATATTAAAGTCTCATCCCTGAACGTCTAGTGTAAATACGACAGGCAGAAAGAGACGGGGTCGAGCGCTCTCGGGGTTGTGGGTTATTGACCCCGCCTGCCAATGGGTGAGTGATGTGGCTGTTTTCGTGGTGAAGGTTATTCCTCCGCTGTCACTGTCATGGAAGTCTGCGCTCTGACCCAGCCAGATGAATAAACCTATTTACACAGCTTTATTTAAGGCCTGTGACATCACTCAGGCTCTCAGGACCACATTTCTGATTAAAACAGACTCTCTGCTTATTGCACTGTGGCTCTGCTGGTTTTGGGAGTGAAGTTCTGCTTGGTAATAAAACCAGTGAGCTGGGGCTCTAGGATTGGTGGATTTGTTTGCAGTATGTTTTCGGATAATAGAGATGTATGTACTGTAATCGGTGTCTTAAGGAGAGTGGGCTTTTGAGATAGACAAATTGCTAAGCTTTTAAAGGGATAGTTCACAAAAAAAAAAAAAAAACAACAACTCGTCATTTACAAACCTGTATGATTTTTTCCCCCATAGAACACTAAAGGAGATATTTTGCAGATGTTGGCACTGCTTATTTAAAGTCCCCATGAAATCACAATTTAAGTGCTTTTGCTTTTAGTATGAATATTTTAGCCTTGCTGTTATCTATAAGCTATATGTGCTCCAAATCAATGACACAATTTGCTTTTAGAAGATACAAGCATTCTAAACCTACAGTTTCTCACTTCTGCCAATATGGATCAATGATATGGATCACTCTGCACTTCAGCTTCTCATCAGATTTTCAGTCCAATCAAATGCTCTCTAGAATCTGAAGTGTCCCACCTCCTACATTATAAATAGATGCTGAAGCTGTGGCTGAAATCTGTCAATTTTTCACACAATTACTGTTTTCTACATGGTAAATGACACATAGTGCACTATAGGGAATAGGGAATGATTCAGATAGTGTAAATATCCTTTTAATTGGGGTGAATTAAGTCTGATTTTACGTTAGTGTCACTCGAACCACCGCAGCACACTCAGTCTGCTCCGTTACAGAGACACAATAGCACAGAATGGGTCATGCGCGAGTCGGCACATACCGGAAAACGTATCGGACACAATTGAATTCTGCACTGGTGGTCTCTGTGTGAACAGCGTATAACGAAACCTTTCCATTGGCAATACAAAATACGAATAACACACCAACATTCTTACACAGCCCCTTTAAAGCAAATATTTAAAAACACTCATTTAATAAGACTGTTAAAGGTAATCTTTATCAAATGTCAAGATTAATATCCATTTTTCGTACTTTGTTATAAAGCTTATATTCACTTGTTGTATTTTAAATTAGTTTTTTTTGTGTGTTTGAGTTATCTATCGGTTTTCATCTATACAATGAGAATAATTATTGGCTAATTATATCAATCAGAAATGTAATATTGTGCATCCCTATTTGATGTCAGCGAATTAATACACTATTTTTTCCTCGTAACCAATTTCAGCTCGGCGCGATGGGTGCGGACGATTTAAAACAAAGACAAATAGCTCAGTGAATTTCTTAACCCAAAGAAAGCATAAAATTAAAGGAAGCAATTTTGTGTGAAATGAGGGTCACTATAGATCAGTGGCGGATGCAGAACGTGACAGATGGGTGGGCCTGGATTAAGTCGAGGTGGGCCTGAATCTAGGGTTTCTAGATTTTGTATTAGCTACTAGATAGTTATGGCGATGAGAAATAAAAACCGCACTGTACAGCTATGATCAGCTGTTTGGCCGAGCTTTCGAAGTTGTTTCGGAAACTGAATACGGCCGAAGCTGAACGGTTGGTTTTTGTCACATCACATGACATGCTTGCGGCACTCTCTGAAAAGTTGAGATGTTTTCATCTCGTCGCGGCATAGAAAAACGAGCGCGCTGCAGCCTGCACCACTTGCGTATGGCAAGCAAAAGTATTCATAAACGCCTGGTCAGGCGTCTGATTGCAAACTGACCCGTCAAAAGCAAGCGGGACGCGCGATTTGTCATAAAAGCGCGCGTTCTTAACGTGCACTTTGTGGTCACGGAAAACGCGCGTCAGAATCTCGTGGTTTTTGCATAAAAATAATAATAAAAAATAACGTATGAAACCTTATTGTAAAGTGTTACCAGAATTACAACTGGAAAATTTGCGAGATGTGTCTCGAACGAAGCGATTAGGGGTCTGTCCGAGGTGCTGAAATAAAAAAACAGTGAACGTGAAACCGAGAGTTGTTTTTCTTTTCTTGTTACAAAAACACTTCTGATGCATAAAACACCTGCAGACAGAAACAATCTCATTTAAATAGCAGATCACACGTCCAGGACGCACGTTTTGATGCAAAAACCGCGTGTTTCTGACGCGTGTTTTCCGTGACCACAAAGCGCACAATAAGAACGCACGCTTTTAATGCAAATCGTGCGTCCCTTGGCTGTCGAAACGCACGCGTTTGACGAGTCAATCAGACGCCTGACCACGTCGCTTCCATTATGAATGGAAATAACATTTATACATTTGTAACATTTGTAGGCCTACATTTGAAATAACAAACGAGCGCGCAAAAGACGCGATATGTGAACGGGGCCCTTAGTCTTTGTCTTTCCAAGACATGGTGTTCATGTGAACAATGAGCCTCGTCGCCTCTCCTTGCAAGGGTTTCAAAGTCTGGACAAAATACAGTACAGTGAAATGACATAACTGCCAGATTCAAACTGTGCGTTCGCGCGTTGGCTGGCGCTGAGCCAGAGATGGACGCGCTCAGCGCTTGTCATATATCATGTTCGGCGGGTCGTATATGGCCAAACTTAATTCATTAATATTATTAAAATTAATTGTTTTTATGAATCTGATTGGGTGGGCCACCTGTCAATCTGGGTGGGCACGTGCCCACTCAGGCCCGCCCATAAATCCGCGCCTGCTATAGATTGACTTTACTATTACACATGGAATATGTGATTACTCTGTGCTTGCACCATCTTACTCTCTGGTTTCTGTGGTGGCCTCCATTTTGCATCTCTTTGTTGGCGTTTTGCATCCTAACAAGATTCCATGATCTCTTTGTGCCATTATGATAATTTATCATAGGCCGCATGTTGCATATTAATGAGCTTGAAGCTGATATGACCTCAAAAACCATTAAGTTCTGAACCTACCACCCGGTTCTCCTCTCACACACAGACTGAGAGTGATTTCTCTGGAGGAGGATGTATCTCCTGAGGGAAGTAATGTACAGAGGTCTGTCTCCTCTGAGACACCAGCTGCTGGAGAAAGCGCACAGGCTGTGCTATTTAGAGAAATTGAATTATGGCGTGTGATTTTAATAACCGAGCCAACCCACAATGTGCATTTTTAGTCTAGTGATTTAATATTTCCAATCATCACACTGTGCCCCGCCCACACCAGTAAAGAGCATCTCTGATTGGCTCTTAACTCTCCGCTCTCCCAATCATGTCATAATTGATTAAAGAATGAATGATCTTCTGCTTATTATCCCCAACAGAGGCTTATCAATCATCACCGATCAATAACAACTAAATCATTCAATGTGTTAATATAATCTCTTTCTCATAACAATCTTTATTTTACCTATGTTAACGCTCCTGTAAGCAGTTTTTAGGCAAGGCAAGGCAAGGCAAGGCAAGTTTATTTATATAGCACATTTCATACACAATGGTAATTCAAAGTGCTTTACATAGAAGCAATTAAAATAATCAAAACAAATAAGAAATATTACAACAGTTTAGAATAAAAAAATAAAGTACAGTAAAAACAGTCGGACGGACAGTGGCACAGTGCTCATTCAGTAAATGCATAACTAAACAGATGTGTTTTGAGTCTGGATTTGAAAGTGACTACTGTAGGAGCACATCTGATCTCTTCTGGAAGCTGGTTCCAGCTGCGGCTGGCATAATAGCTAAAAGCAGACTCTCCATGCTTAGAGTGGTATTTCTAGCTGATGTGATCCTAATGATCTGAGTGATCTGTTTGGTTTATATTCAGTGAGCATATCTGCAATATATTGAGGTCCTAGGCCATTGAATGATTTATATACCAGCAGGGACGGACTGGGGCTAAAAAACAGCCCTGGACTTTCTCCCAAATAGGCCCATCATCCAGCCATTCGCCCCTAGCCACTAGGATGTCCTGATACTATGCCACAATACTGTAACCTATATCAGACAAGGTATTCACAGCAAGTAATATCTCAAAAACAATGATGACAAACAATTGGGGTTTTGTTTATTAATGAAGCCTCAGTCTTCAAATAAAAACAAAAAAATGTACAATGCCATTACATCTGCATTGAAAATAAAATACAAATAATGAAATGTCACTGGCTACAGAAACCCTAATTACACAAACTTGTAATTATAAAACATTTAGTTACTATATACCAGGGGTCTCCAACCTTTTTGTGTGTGAGGGCTACCTCAAGGGATAAAATAATTTAGAAGGGCTATACTCAAAAATATTTATTATACATATAACATGGTGGTGTTTTTTTACCTTACCTTTACTTTTAACTTTAACTTTTTTATTTTTCACCATCATATGCGAAATAATAAAATATCTTGATATTCTGGTTCAACAATTGGTGAAAAATGTGTAATATATATATATATATATGTATATATATATATATATATATATTATTCTCTAAAACCCTATTGTAGCATAAACATTTAGTATAAATATTTAATGCAAAATAAATAAATAAACTGCCATAACTTCTAAACAAAAACATTACTGCATTACATTTAATAGCCTACATTTATAGGCCTACATGACTATTAATATAACAGCATTTTTAATATGAATACAGGCACATTTCTGCCAAAAAAGTTTGTTTTACTAAGTTACAGTTAATTCATAAGTTGTGGAGTGAAATGTCTTCTAACTGGTTTGTTCTTGGAACAATGTTTCGCCTGTTTTTTTTGCGTCAAGATGTTGAGAATATCAGCGCTGTTTAATCTGGCTTTTAACTAGCTTAAATCACAGCCATCTGTGGGTTTATAATAGAGATAGAGAATTCTGCGCTGAATTGAAATGCTTCTCAGTGGATCGCGCAACTCTGTGTAATAATGTTCGCGTGATCGAGATCAGTCCGCACAGCTGCTTCGGCCGCGATCGCAGTTTTTTTGGGCCGAGCTGATAATGCTCCGCGCTGGCATCCAACTTAAAGGTACATTGCTGCCACCTACACTACTGGAGTGTGAAACAGATTAGTGGGGGGAAAAAACAGGTTATGACTGCGTGTGTGGCGGGTGGTGGGCCGGCCCGCCGGCCGTCCTGGAGTACCGGCCGTTCTGTGATACTCCAGATCACACAGATGGCCAGTCCGCCCCTGTATACCAGTAATAATACTTTAAAATCAATCCTAAATGTAACTGGGAGCCAGTGTAGAGACCTGAGGACTGGTGTGATGTGTTCATATTTTCTGGTTCTGCTCAGGATCCTGGCAGCAGCGTTCTGTATGAGCTGCAACTGTCTTATGGTCTTTTTAGGAAGGCCAGTGAGGAGTCCATTACAATAATCCACCCTGCTGGTGATAAAAGCATGCATAAGTTTCTCTAAGTCTTGATTGGAAACAAAGCATCTAATTCTTGCAATATTTTTCAGATGATAGTATGCTATTAGTAGTATGCTATTAGATAGTATGCTGTTTTTAAATACTTTGTTTATTTCAATTATAGCTTATGACTGGCATTTTATTTTATTTTACATAATTTAATTTAAAATACAATTTTATTGAAATATTTAGCTTGTGGGTTGGTTTTATTTAATTTTTTTTAATTGTATTTAATTTAATTGAAAACTTATTTTACTTAGCACTCAACCCTGTGCTCGTGGTGTTTGAGTTTTGGGCAATACTACCTGTTTGATTGAACAATGGTTGCCATCCGAATTATGTAAAAACAAAATATATATATGAATATTTTTTGTTATACTTTGTATATATAACTAAATATTAATAACGATACGTTATTTATGAAAGATTATTCAATGCTGCCTTAAAAGTGCTGCTTAATTTGGAACAGTTGGGCTCCAAAACTATATGTTGGAGAGAAAACAGTATAAGTAGGTTACTGAGGAACCCTGATTTTAATTTAATTGGTTGTTTTTAAGGAAGTTACCGGCATTACCGGCTGCCACTGACTTGGATTAAAACTTTACGATCTTTATTGATGCTTTACTCAAGCGCTTGACAATACGGTTTATGATTCATAAGTGAATGTGTTTTCTTGATCAGCCGGCGGTGAGTTATTGACGGCCGGGGAGGAGAGGCACGTTATCACAGAATTATACATCATGTTATGAATCCTTTAGCTGGAAGCTCAAGTGTGCTTGTCATCTGCTTCTCCTCATTTATCCGAAAGAGAGCGAACCTTTCTTACTTCATCATCTTCTCTTTCTTCCTCTTGAAATATAGAGAAATCAAAGGAGAGAGCGTAGGCTATGATTAACTCCAGAGAGATTGAGATACGAGGGACGCTGAGAGAGAGAGAGAGAGAGAGAGAGAGAGAGAGAGAGAGAGAGAGAGAGAGAGAGAGAGAGAGAGAGAGAGAGTGGAAATGACAGTTGGCTTCCGGTGCGTAGCGTTAGATTTTGTTTTGTGGAAAGAGCGGATATTCTTAATCTTTCTCTCCCTTGTGACATCACTCGTTAGTTATAACCATCCCGGTGTGACAGGCTTCGCTCCGAGCGGGAGCACACAGTGATGCAATTAAGTCAAAGTGCGTCATATACATGCGTGTGTGTGTGTGTGTGTGTGTGTGTGATGGACCCAGAGGGAAGGATAGAAGGAGAATGGCCGTTGGTGGGTTTAAGAGTTGGACGTTGATCCGTTTACACTGATGCGGTTTGGCTCCAGAAATTTGTGAAACTGAAGTCAACAGCACTGGACTGACATGATGTGCAGTGTTCAGAGCATGTGTCATTTTTAAAAAACATTACTCATGCGTGCAATTTAACATGAGCATTCAAACAATATCAAAAACGGTAAAAAAAATAGGTAATTCTATCAAACGTGCGCCTTTGAGGTTCCAGCAGTTTTCAGTTTGATAAAGGGATTTAAAGACATTGTATGTTTAATTTTAAACACGCACTGAGATGTTCTGTTTCATATCTGTGATGAGCTACAGTGTGCTTAATGCTAATATTTGATACTAATATTCACAGTGTCTGCTCTTAAATTATTATAATTCAGATTTTTTTATTTTATTTTTTATTATGGAGTAGTTCATTGCAAGAAGAAAAAAGGTGCTGAATTCAATTGTGCATTTTTGCTAGCAGAAATTGGAAATGCAAGGTTGAGGACACACCAAAAATATTTAGTTAGTGTGTGTCTGTGTATTCCTTGAATGTTCTTTCATTATTTCCACAATAAAATCACATGTTCAATCTGGGGACACAAATTCCAATAATATATTAAGTCAGTGGAATAAAATAAATTTAAAAAGATGGATAATTTAATTTGTTTATTTAATAATTTAATTTAAAAAAGTTTTTTTATGCTGTTGGAAAATGTAAAAGGTAGTAGCATTGGATGTTTTCCATATAGTCCTTTTAAACATAAATACTTACTGTATAAGGGATGCAAATGGCACCCATTTTGTAGAATTTTGTGTTTCCTCTGCTTTTATGGTCATTGATAGAAAACCTGGAGTGAAACCTGACTTTTCCATCACTTTCGTCCATCTTATCTGTGTTTTGTGGAGTGTGTGTATGTGGATTATTATCCCGCCTGGTCAAAGATATCTCCCTTGATAACGTCAGACAAGAGCTTGACCACTTAAAGGACACAGACAGCTTATCCTAGATCTGTCTTCAGAAACAGAGGGCCATTGTGGGTGCAAAAGTGGCACTGTACAGGGTTTTTTACTCTAAAGCAGTGTTTTTCAATCCTGATTAATTGATTGATTGAATTCATATTTAATAATAATAATTATTATTATTAGTAGTAGTATTATTAATACATATTCATTATAATAATATATATTTTTATTAGGTAAATACTTTATAAATCAATGAATTCATTGATTTATTTAATATGAATGAATATTACAATTCCTTAGTAAACTAAATATTCATAATTCCTTAATGAATCTTTCTTTTTTGTCTGCTTTTCAGAAACATTAATGGACACCCGGACCGCCACAGCAGAGCTCGGTTGGACGGCATACCCTTCATCAGGGGTGAGTGTGTGTTTGTGTGAATAAATGACCCACAGAATTCCTCACACTGCTAAAATACTTAGCCTTTGTCTTTTATTTTTAGAAGAGCACATTAAACCGAAACCTCCTTGTATTCACCCTTCAGCAACAGCTTACTAGATGAAGAGAGACTAAATCATTTGTCTAATTTGCCATAAAATATGTTTGCACTGTGGAAGAAATGGTATCTTTAAGATGTGTGATCACATATCATATGACAGTAAAAGAGCACACACAAACCTTATTCTAATATGGTGCTGTGTCTGAACAGTGAAATTAAGAGATCAACGTCTCACACACACGCGCACACACACACACACACACACACACCTCTTTCTCTCCCTGCTAGGTACAAAGCAAAACCCTCATTGCAATCGCTGTACGCATTACACTCAGTTCAGAAAGACTTAATGACATAATGGGTCCACTTAAGGTAAAAAAGCACCTCTGAATCCATCTAAATGTGGTCCGGAGGAGAGCGGGCTACTGTAATGACAGACGCAGCCTGCAGAGAAATATAAAGCTTTCATTGAACTCTCAATAAGGGCACACACAATTGTGAGTGTTTTCCGTATTATTTCATGGAGGTTCTGTAGAAAGTGATACTGTTTCCGTTGGATACTGTTGTCGAGTAGAAACATATATTTGCATGATAGCACTCTGACTGGCGATTTTATCAGTGTGAACAATCACTTTTGTCCTAACCATCTGCATCCATGCATGCGGCCGACGGTTTTTGGTTTCTGTAACGTCCTGCTCGTAGCTCCACCCACACTGAAATCTCACTGGTCTCAAATCATTTTACTTCACATTACTATGAAACATCAAAATACATTCTGATCAGCTGTGATTTAGTTGATTCATGCAATTGTTTTCCTTCGAGGACAGAACAAACTGGAACATTTTGTTAAAGCCATTTGTTTAAAGAAGGTCTAAAAATTAGTCTTAATTATAATAAGATTGACTGGAGTGAGCTATGGTGTATTCAGAGAAGGTATATTGTTACATTTTTCTAAGAGATTGCAGGATCCTCTCTCTCTCTCTCTCTCTCTCTCTGGTTCGTTTGACCAGCTGTGCTATAAAAAATTAATAATAAAAGTATCCACAGATGGTCACCGGAGGACACACACACCCACACAGGCATATGACACACATCTGACAGTGATGGACAGGGAATTTAGTGAGAGGAAATCCATTAGCTCATCATGTGACAGACAGCCATATTCCCCCCTGTAATTGGTGCAGTTTGCTGAGGCAAGCATCACTAATACTATTGCTTAAGGTGAAGGATTTGAGCAAACACAAATTATTAAACTTTGTGGTTGCATGCTTTGCACTTTGACAAGCACCACTCACATTTACTTCAGATAATGTCACATCCATCCATCCATCCATCCACTCTTCTGCTCTTTTCTCATCACTTCATTCTCTCTTTGGGGTCACATGTGAAGGTTTAACCCTGCTCGTCCTTCACACGCACAATTGACTGCTTTCATGATTCATTCACACCATTTGGCAAATTCTCACAGCTGCCCCTCTGCAACACACCCGCATCAGTCTTTCTCTAATAGATCTCGCTTTCCATTAACCCCACACCCTTCCTTTTCTCTTAAAGAAATCCCTAAAATCCCCAATTCCTTGCAGACCTCAGCCGGCCACTCCTGCTAAAACGGCTCACGCACGCATCTTGAGCTCGAATGGCCGATTGTTCCCCTCTGTCCCTGCGATTACCTTTCACGCCTGCTTGCCCCGTCCCTCGCCCTGAGGTCAGAGGTCGGCTGCTTCCTCAGCAGCCCATATTTAATTCATCACCCCAGTTTGTGTGTGTGTGCTCCCAGGAGACTTCGAGATGTGCTCTTGATTGTATGATGTATGTGCCATACCATAAGTTCTCTTTCTGCTGTCACAGCAATCGTACTTTAGCATGTGTGAACGTATCGATCATATGGAGTCTTGAGTGATTTGCAAGGGAAAGTAGACACTCACTCCATATGAATCTGAATGAATTGTCCTGGCTGTGTCACGTAAAAGACTCGTAGTTGTGCATGCAACAGGAGCAGCGCTGCTGGGTGTTTATGACAGTCACATGATGTGAATATGTTAAACAAATTTAGCCAGGGGACAGTGTCTGTGTGTATGTGTATGTGTGTTTTTACACTTAATCTACAAACCTAGAAATTGTCTTATTAGTGTTGGCATTATTTTAGCTTAAAAACTTTTAGCAAAAGGGATAGTCAAGATCAGTCATCTTTACTCACCTTGTTGTTGTTCCAAATCTGACTTTTACATTTAGATTGATGCATTTGGCAAATACTTTTATTCAAAGTGACTTGTGCTACCAAGCAAAAGTTTGGAGTTTTTTTTTTTCTAAATGTTTTTGAAAAAAGTCTCTTATGCTCACCAATGCTGCGTTTAATTTGATTTGACTGCATTTGATATTGTGAAATATTATTACAATTTAAAATAATGTATTCCTGTGATTCTGTTGAATTTTCAGCATCATTACTCCAGTCTTCAGTGTCACGTAATCATTCAGAAATCATTCTAATATGCTGATTTGGTGCTTAAGGCCCTGTTTACAGTTGGTATTAAGATTTTTTTTTTTAGTCGATCGGATCACAAAATTTCACTAAATACAGGTGTAAGCGGGGTCTAAAACGTTTTGAGCTTTTCCACTTTCGACCACTTCTAGAGGTAGTTAAAAACGCATTCAATCGCATTGCTTTCGTAGTGTGCTCATGTGGTCGAATGTGTTCGAACAGCCACAAAAGACCGCCTACTGACTTAATGCGTTAACATTACGGGAAACGCGCTAGCCAGACGGGATTTAAACTTTGTCAGCTGAAGATCCAAGTTTTATTTAAAGATGAAAAACATACTAAGCACAGTGTTCTCTCACAATTCCTGATTTCTCACCCGCTTTCAGAGCAGAAACGAAAGGCCTTGGCATTGCTAGTGTCATGCTCTACTGTTTAAGCTCTACTGTAAATATGATTTTTTTTTTTTTACAATCACTTAAAGCATAGAGGCAGTCAAGCTCCAAAAATGAAAAGAATAAAATAAAATTACATGCATTACATTCTGTGCCATACGAGATTTATTTTCTATCGTAGGCCTTTCTTTCTCTGTCTCTGTGCCTCATGATTCCCTTCAATGGTTTCTCTGGATGGGCCAATTGAGAAGCCTTTGCTGCTGTTGTATAAAAAAGACTCTTGTGTTGTGTGTGTGTGTGTGTGTGTGTGTGTGTGTGTGTGTGTGTGTGTGTGTGTGTGTGAGTGTGTGTGTGGTAGATTAAAAAAGGCCTTAATTGAAGTCTACCCAGTCTTTTGCTCTTCTGTTCCCCTGAAAGCAATTTAGCCCTCTATCCTTCTCTCTGACAAGCTAAACAAGGGCGGTCACTATCTTTTGCTGTTTTCTCTTAGCTCAATCACAGCCGACCATGTGCCTGCAGCTTTTCAGATGCCCTTTGTTCCATTCCCTCTTTATTCATCTTTCATTTTTCCCCTTTCTTTTCTAATCTCACACACTCATTCTCACTCAGTCTGGGAAGTATTTTGCTTGCCTTACACTGCAAAGAAACATTTCTGATTCAATACTTGTGTTGTTTTTCAGTTCAAATATCTAGACATCTGTGAATGAAATCAGGGTTTTGTATACACTACAAGGCAAACATTTGGGGTCGGTGAGATTATTATTATTATTTTTTTTTTTAATGGTTTTGAAAGACATTTCTAATGCTCACCCAGGCTGCATTTATTTGTTCAAAATACATTGAAAATGGTTGGAAACATATTGTAATAATTACAATTTAAAATAACAGTTTTGTTATTTGTTATCCATTATGTTTTCTATGTGATTGTGAATATATTTTAAAATGTAATTAATTCCTGTGATGGGAATGCTGGATTTTACAGCATCATTATTACTACAGTCTTCAGTGTCTATCTATCTATCTATCTATCTATCTATCTATCTATCTATCTATCTATCTATCTATCTATCTATCTATCTATCTATCTATCTATCTATCTATCTATCTATCTATCTATCTATCTATCTATCCATGATCATCTATCTATCTACAGTATCTATCTATCTATCATCCATCCATCCATCCGTCCATCCATCCGTCTGTCCAAGTTAAAATTCCTGCCATAAAACAAAATACAGTTTTATTAAATACATTGGCATACGTATTAATTAAAAATGGATACATGTTGGTTACATATCACACATTGATTCCAGTAAAAGTACTGTGTGTAGCGCAGTGCTGCATGTAGTATTTTTTGTCCGTTCTATAGTCACAGTGTAAAAGCATGTGAGCCTGCTGTTGCTTTGCTTTAGGTGCTGCAATGTGTGCAGTGTGAAACAGGTGAAACACTCTAGCAGTATGTGTGTGTTTAAGTATGTGCCTACTATTGGCCTGCTACATATGCCACATTTCCATCTCACTAACGAATGACCAACCTTAGATTCATACCACACATAAGCTTGAGAAACTTGCTGTAGCTTTTGTAGAATCATATTTGAGAAGAGAAGTCCAGACATTTATTGATGTCTAAGAGCAGACATTGTACAGACAATGCATATTTCCTTAGGGATTTACACCTTCTCTTTTATAGTAAAATCTGTCAGAAGAAAAAGGCAGGAAAGAAAGACCACAAACAACTGGGGGACACACAGAGAATCTTTCGTATGGTCAGGATATATTTCATCTGTATTCCTTTTCTCAGCTGTCTTCACATGAGATTTTCACTTTCAAGAGGGGTGGTGTTGCTGTCCCTTTAATTTATGTTAGTCAAAAAACACACACACACATTTTTTATTATTATTACTGTTATCCATCCTTTCTTTAAAACTTAGAAGTGAACTTTCTTTGCTACTGTACCTTTAAATCAAAAATGGACTGTTATAATTGGTTGATCTCTTCTCATGTGAAGTGAGTTACAGCATCCCTGCATAGTGTAAATGTAGGTGACCATATGTTAATGCGCTTATGCTTGTGACATCATAACCACGATTTCTCAATGACTTGTTTTTTGCTGTTCAACTTGAATAATAAAAAAAAAACCTTTTTGTAAATGCACAAAACTCAGTAACGCTCTAAGGTGCATACGCTGGTTGTTAGGACATTGCTTTGTGGTTGATATGATGCTCTGTGTGGTTGCTAAGGCATTGCTTTGCTACACAGAACACCCTAGCAACCATGTTACATACAATTGTGCTTAAAAAACGTTTTTGTGGTGCACTGGAAACTACCTAGAACACCCAATTGCGTTTTTGGTGTGCTGTCTGTGGAGAGGGCTCAGAGCTCGGTATTTTGGCCCGAACCCAGAGTACTAAGAGTGAGGAGTCAGGGTGGTGGAGGGATGCTGAAAACTGTCGAGGAGGATAGGTCACTCAAGCCACGTAAAGGCCTCCCCTCATGCTGATTGGATAGATCATTTGAACGTGTTCCTCCCTAACTTTGTTAATAAAACGTCATGCATTGTGGCGGTAAGACAGTGGACAAAATTTAAGAATCTCTTGTTTTAATGTTTTTAGTGTGCACTGCTGGTTTATTTTTAGTATGAACCTGAGGTTAAGTATAGTTTTGCACCAAATTATAAAGAGAGAGAGAGAGAGAGAGAGAGAGAGAGAAGGCCATCTCTACTCGTGCACATTAAGAACACTGTTCTTCGAAGAGCGATGGCCCGCAAAAGCGCTACACAAAGTGCAATCCCTCACACACTTCTGGGTGCAGTATGTGTGTTTTAAAGTGATTTCTCTGTGTTAAGTGCTTTGGGTCACTTAAGAACCCATATGGACAAGAGTATGTGTTTGTAAAGTCTGCGATGGACTTGTAGCTAGTTTTGAGTTAACACTTAGTGACAAGTGGCGGCGTGCACAGGCTTTTTTCTTGCTCTCCTGTCGAGGTGTGTGTGAGAATAGATGTTCTCTCTGTATTTTCTGCCTTCAGATCACTTAAGTGAATGTACACGAGAATATCTGCCCTTCTTTCTTGTATATTTAATGTCTTGTTCTCTTTTAAACTTAGCAGCAGCGCTACATATACACACTACTCAGCCGAGGCCACTTCAAGGAGGTGATTTAAGGCGCTCCATGTCCTGTCCTAAAAACAAGACAAGTTTTTCCAAAAGCTGAGATCTCTTTGTGTCTAGTCGCACAGAGCCAAACTTTTGACGGCAGCACAAAGTCTGGTCCACTTTGCAGTTTATCCTGGCCAAGAATTGGTGACTTAAACAGAAAGAGACTGTGTGGCATTATGCAATGTGATCAACAGCCATTTGTGTTGTTTGTAGGTGGCATTTAGAGGAGGGTAAGTCTTGCTTTTATGCTACTCAAACCGTCTGACACTCTGAACATCTTTCAACTCTCTCCCCACCATTGACAAGTTTTTCTGTAATTTATGACACAATGCTTCCCCACCATTGACAAGTTTTTCCAGCAATCCACGTTTTCACTGTTATACGGTAGGGGGCGCTATTACGCTTCTTCTGAAATAGTACAGAATCTCTGAATCCAAACACAAATGAAGAAGAAGCAGAAAGAAGGGGTAGAAGATTCCTTACGCACATGTAAGCTAATGCGATCATTAAACATTTAACAGCATATAAATCAAAACTGCCTAATGTTACCGAATGAAATGTCAAACCCACAAAGAGATATAGGATTGTGCTAACTTTGTGGGTGTTGATGAACTCGATCCACTCAATCTATGTTTTGATCATTGTTCTGAATCCAATCCGGACATAGTTTTTGACTAAAACGTGATTTTCGTTTAAAACAAGAGGATCTGTTCTTTTTATATATATATATATATACACTCACCGGCCACTTTATTAGGTACACCTGTCCAACTGCTCGTTAACACTTAATTTCTAAGCAGCCAATCACATGGCGGCAACTCAGTGCATTTAGGCATGTAGACATGGTCAAGACAATCTCCTGCAGTTCAAACCAAGCATCAGTATGGGGAAGAAAGTTGATTTGAGTGACTTTGAACGTGGCATGATTGTTGGTGCCAGAAGGGCTGGTCTGAGTATTTCAGAAACTGCTAATCTACTGGGATTTTCACGCACAACCATCTCTAGGGTTTACAGAGAATGGTCCGAAAAAGAAAAAACATCCAGTGAGCGGCAGTTCTGTGGGCGGAAATGCCTTGTTGATGCCAGAGGTCAGAGGAGAATGGCCAGACTGGTTCGAGCTGATAGAAGGGCAACAGTGACTGAAATAACCACTCGTTACAACCGAGGTATGCAGCAAAGCATTTGTGAAGCCACAACACGCACAACCTTGAGGCGGATGGGCTACAACAGCAGAAGACTCCACCGGGTACCACTCATCTCCACTACAAATAGGAAAAAGAGGCTACAATTTGCAAGAGCTCACCAAAATTGAACAGTTGAAGACTGGAAAAATGTTGCCTGGTCTGATGAGTCTCGATTTCTGTTGAGACATTCAGATGTTAGAGTCAGAATTTGGCGTAAACAGAATGAGAACATGGAACCATCATGCCTTGTTACCACTGTGCAGGCTGGTGGTGGTGGTGTAATGGTGTGGGGGGTGTTTTCCTGGCACACTTTAGGCCCCTTAGTGCCAATTGGGCATCGTTTAAATGCCACGGCCTACCTGAGCATTGTTTCTGACCATGTCCATCCCTTTATGGCCACCATGTACCCATCCTCTGATGGCTACTTCCACCATGTCACAAAGCTCTAATCATTTCAAATTGGTTTCTTGAACATGACAATGAGTTCACTGTACTAAAATGGCCTCCACAGTCACCAGATCTCAACCCAATAGAGCATCTTTGGGATGTGGTGGAACGGGAGATTCGCATCATGGATGTGCAGCCGACAAATCTGCGGCAACTGTGTGATGCCATCATGTCAATATGGACCAAACTCCCTGAGGAATGCTTCCAGCACCTTGTTGAATCTATGCCACGAAGAATTGAGGCAGTTCTGAAGGCAAAAGGGGGTCCAACCCGTTACTAGCATGGGGTACCTAATAAAGTGGCCGGTGAGTGTATATATATATATATACACTCACCTAAAGGATTATTAGGAACACCATACTAATACTGTGTTTGACCCCCTTTCGCCTTCAGAACTGCCTTAATTCTACGTGGCATTGATTCAACAAGGTGCTGAAAGCATTCTTTAGAAATGTTGGCCCATATTGATAGGATAGCATCTTGGAGTTGATGGAGATTTGTGGGATGCACATCTAGGGCACGAAGCTCCCGTTCCACCACATCCCAAAGATGCTCTATTGGGTTGAGATCTGGTGACTGTGGGGGCCATTTTAGTACAGTGAACTCATTGTCATGTTCAAGAAACCAATTTGAAATGATTCGAGCTTTGTGACATGGTGCTGGAAGTAGCCATCAGAGGATGGGTACATGGTGGCCATAAAGGGATGGACATGGTCAGAAACAATGCTCAGGTAGGCCGTGGCATTTAAACGATGTCCAATTGGCATGAAGGGGCCTAAAGTGTGCCAAGAAAACGTCTCGGTTACGGATGTAACCCTCGTTCCCTGAGTAGGGAACGGAGACGTTCCGTCGGATGACGACGAATGGGGTTTCGCTTAGAAAGCCAATCGACTTCGAGTACTACAAAACGAGCCAATGGCAAAGAAATGCCATGGGTCTGCGGAATTTGCATAGCGTAACTCCGCCTCACCTCGTGGGTATTTAAGGAGAACGCTGGCAGCAAATAGGCATGTTTTCTTCGCTGAGGAGCCAAGACTGAGCTCAGGCGATCCCCGCGGTACAGCGGAAGTGGCAGGCAGACGGAACGTCTCCGTTCCCTACTCAGGGAACGAGGGTTACATCCGTAACCGAGACGTTCCCTTTCGTTGTCACTCCGAGTTCCGTCGGATGACGACGAATGGGGATACCAGTCTAATCACGCCACTTCTCAGCTGTCTTCCAGTGCCCTGCGTAAATCTGAGATCCCTGTCGTGAGACTAGCACGGACGAAGGACTCCTATTTAACACAGGAATACCAAGGTACACTGGGGAGCATATCCCAGATCTTTTAGGGAAGTATGCAATTACTGCCAACCCAGAGGGGGGGACTTAAAAATACACATATGACCTGAGGGATGCATATGGGGAATCACTGGGGTGTCTAGCCGCAGGTGGAATATTTCAACCCCAGGGGTGGCAAGGTGGCTTGCCGACGGAAAGACACACGCTCAGAGAGGCTTACAGTGGAAATACACATGTGGGGGTAGCTCAGAGGAGGTACCATGCACACGGAAGGCACCTAGCCGACGCGCAGGCAATAGACACTGGCGCCAGCGTCAGCAGTGCTGGAGGAGCTCAGGGCTTTCGGGAAAGCTCACCTGAGGAGAATATCGCACGTATCCAGTCCGAGGAGTGGCATGGCGAGCAAGCGAAGACACCAAACGGATCCCATGTTAGCTTGAAAAAGACAGTACACGGGAGGAGACTGGCTCCACTCGAAGATTGTAAAATCTGGCGAATGTGTTAGGTGTCGCCCAGCCTGCAGCTCTGCAGATGTCTGTTAGCGAGGCGCCATGCGCTAAAGCCCAAGAGGACGCGACACTCCGGGTGGAGTGGGCGGTCACACCAAGGGGGCACGGTCGACCTTGCTGCTGGTATGCCAGAGCAATGGCGTCCACTATCCAGTGAGACAACCTTTGCTTGGAGAGAGCCTTTCCCTTCAGCTTCCCACCATAACAGACAAAGAGCTGGTCTGAGGTCCTGAAACACTGCGTTCTGTCTACATAGATGCGAAGAGCACGTACTGAACAGAGCAGTGCCAAGGCTGGGTCTGCCTCCTCCGGGGGCAGCGCTTGCAGGTTCACCACCTGGTCCCGGAAGGGAGTGGTAGGAACCTTGGGCACATATCCAGGCCGGGGTCTCAGGATCACGTGAGAGTCACCCGGCCCGAATTCCAAGCACGTTTCGTCAACGGAGAATGCGTGCAGGTCCCCTACCCTCTTGATGGAGGCCAATGCAGTCAGAAGCGCTGTCTTCATTGCCCGGAAGTTAAGCTCGACTGACTGCAAAGGCTCAAAGGGAGCGCTGCGCAGGGCAGTTAAGACCACTGCGAGGTCCCAAGAGGGTACGAGAGGAGGGCGAGGAGGATTCAGTCTCCTCGCTCCCCTCAGGAACCTGATGATCAGGTCATGCTTCCCCACAGACTTACCTTCTATCGGGTCATGATGTGCGGCAATAGCGGCGACATAGACCTTGAGGGTGGAGGGAGACAGCCTTCGCTCCAACCCCTCTTGAAGAAAGGAAAGCAGGACACTGACCGAACATCTCCGGGGGTCTTCTCGGTGAGAAGAACACCAGTTGACGAAGAGGTTCCACTTCAACGCATAGACGTGTCTCGTGGACGACGCTCTAGCGGAAGTGATGGTAGCCACCACCGCTGGTGGTAGGGTACTCAAACCTGCCTCGTCCCGTCCAGGAGCCACACGTGGAGGTTCCAAAGATCGGGACGAGGGTGCCATAGGGTGCCCCGTCCCTGAGAAAGGAGGTCCTTCCTCAGAGGAATTGGCCAAGGAGGTGCTGTCGCGAGGAGTATGAGTTCGGAGAACCAGGTCCGGGTGGGCCAATACGGCGCTACCAGAGTGACCTGCTCCTCGTCCTCCCTGACCTTGCGCAGGAATTGCGCAAGAAGGCTCACTGGGGGAAATGCATATTTGCGGCCCTGCGGCCAGCTGTGCGCCAGTGCATCCGTGCCGAGCGTGCCCTCGGTCAGGGAATAATACAGGGCGCAATGGGTCGAGTCGTGAGAGGCAAACAGATCTATCTGTGCGTCCCCGAACTGGTCCCAAATCAGCTGAACCGACTGGGGATGGAGTCGCCAATCTCCCGGGAGGGGCTGAAGCCGTGAGAGCTCGTCGGCTGCACAGTTCAGGGCTCCGGGGATATAAATGGCACGAAGCGACCTCAGATGCTTCTGACTCCATAAGAGGAGGTGGCGGGCGAGTTGCGACATACGGCGGGAGCGCAGACCACCTTGACGGTTGATGTACGCTACGGTCGCGGTATTGTCTGAACGGACTATTACATGCTGGCCCCTGAGCACGGCTCGGAAGCGGCGCAAGGCGAGCTGTACAGCCAGCAACTCGAGGCAATTGATGTGCCATAGGCGGTGGGGTCCTGTCCAGGAGCCCGCGGCAGCACGTCCATTGCACATGGCACCCCAGCCCGTGGTAGAGGCATCTGTCGTTACGACAATATGCCGGGAAGCTCGTTCCAGGGGCACTCCGGCCCGTAGAAAACTGAGGTTCGACCACGGGATGAAGGTCTGACGGCAGGTCGGAGTAACTGGTACTCGGAGAGTGCCGTGTTGCCATGCCCACCTCGGGACTCGGTCGCAAAGCCAAAGCTGAAGCGGTCTCATATGAAGTAATCCGAGCGGTGTTGCCACGGCTGCGGATGCCATATGCCCCAGGAGCCTCTGAAAAAGTTTCAGTGGAACCGCACTCTTGCCCTCGAACTGTCTCAGGCAAGTCAGCAGTGACTGCGAGCGCTCACTCGTAAGCTGCGCGGACATGGCGACCGAGTCGATCTCCATACCGAGAAAAGAGATCCTCTGCACGGGGCAAAGTTTGCTCTTCTCCCAGTTGACCCGAAGGCCCAGACGGGCTACATGGCGGAGCACCAAATCCCTGTGTTCGCAAAGCTGATCTCGAGAGTGAGCTAGAATTAGCCAGTCGTCGAGGTAGTTCAGAATGCGAACCCCGTGTTCCCGGAGGGGAACAAGGGCTGCCTCGACGACCTTCGTGAAGACGCGAGGAGACAGGGCTAGCCCGAATGGGAGAACTGCGTACTGATATGCCTACCCCTCGAAAGCAAACCGGAGGAACGGTCTGTGTCGAGGGAGGATGGAGACATGAAAGTAGGCGTCCTTCAGGTCGATCGCTGCAAACCAATCCTGATGCCGCACACATTCGAAAACGCGTTTGGCGGTGAGCATCTTGAACGGCAGCCTGTGAAGGGAGCGGTTCAGAACGCGCAGGTCCAGGATTGGCCGTAACCCACTGGTTTTCTTCGGGACAATGAAATACGGGCTGTAGAAGCCGGTCTTCATTTCGGCTGGAGGGACAGTCTCGATCGCACCCTTCGCCAGCAGGGTAGCAACCTCCGCTGTCATGATAGGGGCATTGCCACCGACCAAAGTGGAGCGGACTCCCCTGAAGCGGGGATGAGACCGCGCGAACTGAATCGCGTAGCCGAGCCTGATCGTTCGTGCGACCCAGCGGGACAGATTGGGAAGCTCTAGCCAGGCTCCCAAGGACTGTACCAGCGGGGTCATGCGAACCACAGACTTCCCGTCGGTGGGGCAGCGAGGCGGTATGGCTGACCCAGACGTGGACGGCATAGCGGCCCGGTGTGGGGGTACAGCCATAGGCCGCGTCCTGACAGAGGAGACCAGGGAAGGACGAACGTTCCACGGGGGTCTGCTCTGCCAGGGGTCTGGCGACAGAGGAGGATGAGAGCGGCATGGTCCGGGGACGGCGCGCACTGTCATCCGGCTCTGGGACAGAGGAGGACGAGGGGTGCACGGCCCGGGGGCGGCGCACCGTGTCGTCCGAGAACTCTGTGTGCTCAGGAATGAATGTGTCACTTCTTTCTTTAACCACATTAGGGTGCTGCCCACCCGAGGGTGAGTAGCGGGGAGTGGAGAACAAAAGATTCTCCCCCGGCCCTCCACCGGGGGAAGGAGTGGTCCTGCCACCATCTCCTGAGAAGTGCAAATCATTCCTGAGCAGCCCGTCTCAGGAGCGCTGCTTGGCCCGGCGTTTAGCGGGGGGCGGGGCTGGAGAGGGCTGGGGCGCCTTCTTACGGCTTCCTCCGCGACCGGGCCCAGGTGAAGGCTGCTGCTTGGGCCGGGCGGGAGGGGCGGGAGCCGTAGGAGGGCGCACACGGCGGCGAACAGACTGAATATTCTGCCCGGTCGGCTGGGTGGAGGCAGCAGCGGGCCGTCGGGGCAGAATATGCTTAATAGTCTCAGTCTGTTTCTGAGCAGTCGAGAACTGTTGGGCAAAATCCTCGACTGCACCGCCGAAAAGGCCGTCTTGTGATATGGGGGTGTCGAGCAGCCAGGACCGCTCGGCATCCTTCATATCAGCAAGGTTCAGCCAGAGATGTCTCTCCTGGACCACAGCTGTGGACATCACCAAACCCAGGGAGCGTGCGGTCACCTTCGTCGCTCGGAGAGCAAGGTCGGTGGCGGCGCGCAGCTCATTGAAGAGCCCTGGGTCTGTCCTGCCCTCGTGCATGTCCCTGAGCATCTGGGCCTGGTAGACCTGCAGAATGGCCATGGCATGCAAAGAGGTGGCTGCCTGTCCCGCAGCTCTGTAGGACTTCGCCACTAGCGTAGACGAGTACCTACAGGCTTTGGATGGGTGCTTAGGCTCACCACGAGAAGAAGCGCTCTGAGGACACAGTTGCATCGCAACAGAGCGTTCAACCGGGGGGAGCCCAGTGTACCCACGGGCAGCGGCCTCATCGAGGGGAGGAAAGGCGGATGAAATCATCAAGCGGTCACGGGAAGACATGGGAGTCTTCCAGGACTTCGAGATTTCATCATGCACGTCCGGGAAGAAAGGTATCGGGGCCTGACGGGGACGGGGATCCGCAGCCCGACCCAAATACCAATCATCCAGCCGCGAGCGCTCGGGGCAGGGCGGAGGGGTCCACTCTAACCCGATGCTCGCGGCGGCTCGAGACAGCATGGCCGTCATCTCCGGATCAGACTCTGACACAACTGTATTCACACCCGAAGGCGGCAGCTGTGATGAGTCTTCACTTCCAGAAGATTCAGACCCACCTTGTGATGCCGCGATAGACATCGCGTCCTCCTCTGGAGCGCCAAAGGAAACCCGCGGGGCACCCGAAGATGATCCCGCCGGAATCCCCTGAGCACTCACGGGTTGCAACACTGGAGAGGGTGCGGCTGGGCACGGACTGATAGTCGGCGCTTGGTTCCAAACCGTCACCCTCAGATCACCCTGGCCACCAGCCGAAGTACTAGCTCTATTTCTAGAGTCAGTAGATCGGGGTGTGGATGAGGGGGCTCTCACTCTTGCGAGATCACTGAGTCTTGATCGTAATGTTGCGATGGTCATGTTCCCGCAGAGAGAACATGAATCATCCACGAGCGCTGCTCTAGCGTGATCAATGCCCAAACACACTATGCAACGCTCGTGCCCATCAGAGTCGGCAACGAGTCTACCGCAACCAGAAGTGCACGGGCGAGGCATCTTTAAAAAGACGTGCCACGTGCAAGCTCTTTTGTGAGAGGAAAAGAAACTCTGACTGTGTTGAAGCGCCCGGGGAGAAACACACTCGCTGTCAAACCACAGACAGATAAGCAGGAAGTGCGCGCTCGCCGGAGATCGCCGTCACACCAACTGACAGTACAGGAATGGCTTGTGGAACGAAGGATCACCTTGGCTCCGAAGCGAAAACATGCCTATTTGCTGCCAGCGTTCTCCTTAAATACCCACGAGGTGAGGCGGAGTTACGCTATGCAAATTCCGCAGACCCATGGCATTTCTTTGCCATTGGCTCGTTTTGTAGTACTCGAAGTCGATTGGCTTTCTAAGCGAAACCCCATTCGTCGTCATCCGACGGAACTCGGAGTGACAACGAAAGGGAACATCCCCCACACCATTACACCACCACCACCAGCCTGCACAGTGGTAACAAGGCATGATGGATCCATGTTCTCATTCTGTTTACGCCAAATTCTGACTCTACCATCTGAATGTCTCAACAGAAATCGAGACTCATCAGACCAGGCAACATTTTTCCAGTCTTCAACTGTCCAATTTTGGTGAGCTCTTGCAAATTGTAGCCTCTTTTTCCTATTTGTAGTGGAGATGAGTGGTACCCGGTGGAGTCTTCTGCTGTTGTAGCCCATCCGCCTCAAGGTTGTGCGTGTTGTGGCTTCACAAATGCTTTGCTGCATACCTCGGTTGTAACGAGTGGTTATTTCAGTCAAAGTTGCTCTTCTATCAGCTTGAATCAGTCGGCCCATTCTCCTCTAACCGCTAGCATCAACAAGGCATTTTTGCCCACAGAAAAAAACTTCTTTTTTTTTTCATCTTTTACATGTTGTTGTATAAGGCCTTTAATGCAGAATTTCTTTCTTTCTTTCTTTCTTTCTTTCTTTCTTTCTTTCTTTCTTTCTTTCTTTCTTTCTTTCTTTCTTTCTTTCTTTCTTTCTTTCTTTTTTTTTTCTTTCTTGCATTTTACGTTTTTAGGGAAATGTCGTAATATTGCAACGTTGGGCCTTTTGGGTAGCAGAATCTCACTGAACAAATGTAAAGAACATCTAAGGGTTCGTTTACAGGGTGTACTGCTTATAGTAGGCTAGCCTATGACCTGTGTTCTTTAATGAGTTTTTTGTTGGCATGATGTCCAAATAATGGATGGTTGGTCATTGGGTTGTTTATTTTCATTTTCCAGTTTCCAGGCATCTCCACATCTCCACATTCCTCTTCATCACTTGTATCAGAATCCATTTCAAAATCGCTGTTCCCATTTTGGACAGCTTCAATGACATCATTTTGTAGATAATACAGCCTTTCCTGGCTGGTGGCATTCTAAGAAAAAAAAAAAAAAAAAAAAAAGATTATTTTCCATATTCAAATCATACTTACCCATTTTAAAGAATTCACACATTCCACAGAATTAACATAATACAGTCTGGCTAGCTTATTGTGCCCTCTACTATCATGCCAATAGCACTTATATACCCCCCCCCCCTCCCCCTATTCATAAAGGGGTGGTAAAATGCCATTTTCACAAGATGTAAAATAAGTCTCTGATGTCCCCAGTGTGTGTGTGTGCAGAGGTGGAAAGAGTAATAAAATATTCTACTCAAGTAAAAGTACTACTACTTCAATGAAATTTTACTTAAGTACAAGTAAAAGTACCGGTCTAAAAATCTACTCAAGTAAAAGTAAAAAGTAGCTCATTTAAAATTTACTCAGAGTAAAAGTTACTGAGTAACTTTTAACAGCGGGGGCGGGCAGTGGCGGTTCTACATTGAATTACACCCTGGGCGAGACCCCCTTCGAGCCCCCCCCCCCCCCCCCCCCCCCCCCCCCCCCAAAAAAAACAACAACAACAACCCAACAATAAAATCACATACCGTTCATTTGAAAAACACAGTTAATAGAATCAAGTTATTTTGCTAGATTAATCTAACTTTCAGGGAGGAACCATTAGCTCATTGGTTACTGCCTTGAATTCTATGCATGGAGCACTTTTAGTTATGACTTGTTAAACTATACTTTGTCACTAAATAGAGTTTTTAAAAGTGTAAGGGTCCGAGAGATATTTATGTATTAACACAATACTTATCACTTAAATAATTTCTAACAGCTCTCGTATTAACAACTATCCAAACTGTTTTAGACCTAAAATAGCTTTTGTAGGCCTATGTCACTCTTAAATGTCAGAGAAAAGGACAGAATCAGAGATTATTTTTAATAGAAAATTGTACTTTGCATATTATAGGCTACTGTAAAAACACATAATTATATTTGATCATTATGAAAATGATTTCCATTTCATGAATATAGTGACCAAAATGATCACGGTTATACACAGAATCTTGTTCAAAAAGCCTAATACACAATGAAATCAATTCACCAAGTTAATAACATTAAAGATGATGGCCAAATTTTAAAGGAGTGTCTTTAATGTTATCTAACGTGCACGTTCAAATAAACTTTTGACAAAAAGGTTTTATAAAAAGATAAACCTCACATATTTCAGCATTTAAATCATCTTTATAAAAAGAATGAGTCAATAAAGATACATTCCTGACATTTATAATGCACAGCTTATCTTTTATTATTAATAGTAAAATTCGGTCCGATTTTCCCATGGCTGTCGTTGCTATACAACCATGCACTGCGCTCTCTACAACGACAAAGAAGTTTTAGTAGCTAATGGATTTCCACCACAGAAAAACGCTTGCTGTAGCTCTGCTAAAAGATTTATTTACGGAGAAGAGAAAAACACCCGCGTGTTTGGGTGCACGTGCACTCCCATACTGAAAAGTTTAAAATTTTTCATCTCGCTGCTCCTGGAAAAAATGAGCGCGTCGCTTCAATAATGAGCGCGCTTCCCGTGCGCCTACATTTGAAATAACGACCTCGAGCACGCAAAAGACGCGATACGTGAACGCTTGGTGAGCTCCTCCAATCAGGACAGGAGACCCCTTTGACATCGCTTCTGTGCATGGCACCTTCTCAGCAAGCAGGGGCGCCATTGCCAATAATTGAATTGAAATGATAAAAAATAGAAAACCTTCGCGGCACAGAGGATTTTTTTTTTAACTGCTCGTGCCGCCCCCCATGTGACATGATGAAATGACGCCCCGAGCGACTGCCCGGTTCGCCCGTGCCTAAAACCGCTACTGGGGGCGGGGGACTCTCCCGTGTAGGCTTGTAATGGTATGAGATTTTCACAGTATGATAACGTCTCAGAAAATATCACAGTTTACAGTATTAATCAATTATTAAATAAATAAACTGTATTATTAAATTATGGGTATTATTATTATTATCATCAGTTAAAATGACAGTTAAATTAAAGGGTCACTTCAGGATTTAGCATTAAGCTTTGTATCAGTAGAAAACCTGTAGTATTTTCGAATTACCGTGCCCCCCTCCCCTCCCCCTCCTCCTCCCCCTCCTCATATCCCCTGATATGAGAGATTTATGTATTTTTAGTCTGGAAAAAATCCTCCGATGACGCAAAAATCGTCATTTTGCGTCATCGGAGGATTTTTTGGCCAGAGGCTAAAGACTACAGTCGGTAGTAGGGGCTGTCCCGCATGTCCTCAACCCGCCCATAGAGGCTGGGATCTCACTCGCAGAATGTACACATAGTGTCAGCCATCTTTGTTTGTCAGCCAAGCTAAGCTAGCAGGCTCTTGTTCTGTGGAGAAAGCGGAGTAGTAGGGGTTACCATCCTCTTTTTCCCAGACGTCGAGATCGTCCAAAATGTCCGGGATTCAGTTTCTGCTTTCTGCAGTCGCCATTCATTGTTTACATGCACACCTTTTGTTTTAATCTAACTGAATTCATTCCGATTGGTGAATCTGAATGTAGTGTTTACATGAACGCTAAACAAGTGATCGGTTTGTGTGTTTTGACATTGCTGAGAAAATTCCCGCTCCTCCATGAGGGCCACGTTCTCCCGCGGCCCTCACTCGTCCTGCTCGCCACAGTAAACATGATGAATGGCGACTGTAGAACGCAAAAGCCGAATCCCGGACATTTTGGGCAATCTCGAAATCCCGGGCAGACCGTCACGGAGACTCACTAGCCTAGACTTGTTGTTTAACTACTGCGCTCTGTTACCGGTAGGCGTGGCCTCCTGGGGCAGCGAAGCAATTGCATTCTGGGAGTTGTTGTCTTTCATCCACATAAGACAAAAATACATTTTCTGGCTTTTCTCAGTCTAGAAAGCTCCCAATTCAAAAATAATTTCACATTTCTTCAACATAAATGACCCATTTTACATACACATTCATCTTCCCAGAGGTGAAGTGCCCCTTTAATGAAAACAGGATTTTTTTTTGGTTGAACAAATGCTTTTATTATAACAAACTTGAAACCATTTGTTTGTTTTGTTTATTCAAATTTCAATAAAACATGTCTAATCAATTAAATTTGATAATTAATAATGAATTAGATTAACAACTTATTTTTAACATTAATAATTTATTAAAATGTTTAAGAAAAATATTGTCCTATGAAATTTTATTCAGAAAATTAATGTTTCTTTTATGATTTAATCCAAATATATTATCAAAAACGGTTGTAATCAAATGTAAATTTAAAATTGTGTCCTTTTATTTTTTGGGGAAGCGCTGCGAAAACAGATTTACTAAATTAAACCATGGACAAAAAATATATTCCTTTAAATAATGTTTAAATAAAATGTGTTATTATTGTTGTTATTATTATTATTTAGAGAAGTAGGCTACGTTATATTGTATGCCTATAATAGTAATATATTTCTGTCCTAATTTCTCCTAGTAAAACCAAACTTTTATTTTGACGGGTTGTAGTGAAGACCAAAAGTGTAAAAAAAAAAAGTGTTTCAAAGTGTATTTGACAATGGTTTATCTCAAATAAAATTATGAAAATGCTCATTAGGCATTCTCTCAGAGCAGCTCTGGAAATGTTCATGTATTCATATCCTCAAATTGTTTGTGAGACTCTGAATGTCACGCGTACTTGAGTATGTAGGCTAGTAGACAAAGCGGCGCAGCTCAGCAGAAATAGGGTTATATATTTACATGCAGTATTTTTGTGCTTTGCTTAAATATTCACAGACCATGTCGCGATTGGATTTATTGCACAGTTCTACTTTCCATGTATTCATCCATCCATTATTTTGCGTGTTTTACGTGACATCTGCGTTAAGTGAATTTCATTTTCATGACTGGGGTTCCCTCTGCATCACGTACATCGGGACATACCTTTATCTGCAGGAGGGATGGTGTCCTATATCCTCCTTTTGCAGCCACTTTGCGTCCACATTTCTTGCAAATTGGATATCTATCCTCGAGGACAACCACGCTTTTTTTCTACAAAGTATTTTCATACTGGGCTGGCCATTCGCTTGGCGCTTCGGTTTCAGCTTCAGCTGGGTCTGCGTCACCTTTTTTGCGCGTTTGTTCTCCCGCCCTTCAATCAATGCAGTAGTTTCCAGAGTGTGTGTGTTTTTTTTTTCTTGTATTATTATTTTTTACTCAGTACCGGATATGATTTCAAATGTAGCGAAGTACAATACTTCAAAGAAAACGCACTTAAGTAAAAGTAAAAGTACAGATTTTAAAAACTACTTAAAAAAGTAGAAGTACACAAAAAAACTACTCAATTACGTAACGCGAGTAAATGTAATTCGTTACTTTCCACCTCTGTGTGTGTGTGTGTGTGTGTGTGTGTGTGTGAAGTTTTAGCACAAAATACCCCAAAGATATTTTTATATAGCATGTTAAAGTTGTCACTTTTTGAGGGTTTGCAAAAACGCACCGTTTTGTGACTGGCCCTTTAAATGCAAATGAGTTGCTGCAGAGGGCGGGGTTTCAAGAGCTTGTGTGTGTTAGCAGCTGCGATTACCTCAGGCAGACACACTAAAATGACTGAAACTGTTCTCCCTGTAATGTTAAAACGGAGTCAGTCAAAGATGGATAGACTCAAGAAGAAGTGACAATGTAGAATGCAACAGGACGTCTCTGAATGGTTAGTTGATGAATATATGTTGCTGTGAAGTTAACTATCTTCAATTAGGATATTCTGTCATGGTAATCTATAAATCGTTCATATAGGAACTGTTGTGAGATGCACACAGAGTGACTTTCTATTGCAAGTGAAAAAATGGATGCTAAAGTTTGAGCTGACTCACAATTGTACTCTTATAAAACAACTTTTCCTCTTCTCAACAATCAACATGGACTGCGTGTTCCCGGGGCGGGGTTTATGTACATTTTGGGGTTGCTGATGTCACTAACCCGGGAGGAACGTAGAGTAGTCCCTCCCTACCAGCCATTTAGTCATTTTCTTTAAAAGCAAATAACTTCCTTTGGTTTGAACTTTGAGCGTTGTAACTTTGATAATGTTGTTTATGCTCAAACAGCAACATTTCACACTAACTAAAGTTAGAAAAGTGAAATAATACTTTACCACCCCTTTAACTTTTTTCTTAAGAAAATAATTCTTAACTGCTATTTTCAGTTCCCTTTCGAGGGAACTCTCGATGCGTCACTTGACGCCTTGGGAACGCCCCCAGCGTGAATGCGTCTGAGCATCAATGTCAACTAGTCCAATGGAAAGAATGAGCGTCACGGGCGGGTGACGTCATGACCAGGAAGGGATAAAGGCTCACCCGGTGAAACGCGGCATTAGCTTCTGTGTCTCAGCAAGCGATCTGTGTTACTCTGTCTCTGTCTATTTATTGTTGTCTGTTCGATATTATTGGGAAGAGTTATGGCGAAACAACTTTACAAACTCTGTGCTTCTCCCTGCCCGCGTTATTTAACGGGTGGGGACACACACGAGCTTTGTGTAGTTTGTTTGGGAGTGGAGCATGCGGTATCAGTCTCCGAGGGGGCTGATTGCAACATTGTGAGAAGCTTTCGCTTCGCATGCTCCACTCCCGCCTGTCACTTTTCGAGGAAAGTGGCCAGGCTCGCGATCCTCGGGGTGCAGGACACGCGTCTGCCGAGGCAGCGCGGAGAATGCATTCCTGTGGATCGCGAATAGGATCTCGTTACGGGGTTGGAGACGGGTCCGCGGATCTTATCTCCTCCCTTTCCACGAGGGATCCAGTGCTCTCTCTCCGGTCTCGGAAGCCCGCGCTGCGGTCTCTTCCGCCCGGGGAGAGAAATCAATACTTCAGTGCTCTACCTCCGAGGAGGAAGATGTGCTGGGCATTGAAAGTGTACACAATCATGGGGGAAGTGGATTTGCCATCTCTTCCCCAGCGTATGAGAATTATATATAGCCTATATATATATATATATATATATGATAGTTTATATATTATATATAAAATAAAGTGTATATATATAAAGAATGTATATAAAAAATATATATATATATAATAATAAGCTGGTGGAGGTGTTTACTGAGGCTGTAGATGAATTATATATTTAATGGCCAGCAGAAATAAGGGGGCACTCGTCCTTAAAATAAATTGAACGAGTTTCCTTCCCTCTATTTTTCCACCTCCATCACGGGGCCTTCCATTTTTCCCGATCTGCACAGCGAGCTGTCTAGATCATGGAAAAAGCCTTACTCATTTTTTAGCCCCACATTCATGTATATTCAGATATTTTGGGGGTTAAGAGAGTATGGCTATGGGGCAATACCCCGGGTAGAACAGACACTTGCGAGCTATGTCTCCCGGTTCAGTATCGTCCCTGAAGGCGTCGGCTTCTCTCACTGAACCATTAAAGAAAACTATTTTTTAATCCTGTGGGAAAAGCATATATGACAGTGGGTCTAGCACGAGCCTGCTTGCACACTATAGCAGTGCTGCAAGCATATCAGGCTGACCTGCTGTGGTATTTGGACAGAAGTGAGGGAGTTGGCCCGATGGGGTTTGAGAACTCCGTCGGGCCTCAGATTTATCTCTCAGGGATGGCAGCCAAAGAAATGTGGTCCCTGAGAGACACCTCTGGCTCAATTTGATGGGAATCATGGAGAAAGATACAAGATAATCTCTCCCTCGCTATGTCCAACCCACTGGGGCTGCTGGGCGTGAGCAGCTCCAGCCGGCTAGTTTCTCATACACAACACAGCAGCCAAAGCCTTCAAAGCAGAAGCCGGATCCGAGGACCGTTCTTCATGCTGAGAAGGCTGCGGCTCAAAAGAAAAGGTCTGGCGCCACGGCGTCAGACCGGTGAGGGCAGCCCCAACCGGGGTGGAATGGTGTACACCTCATTATACGGTGCCCTTTCCATCTCTGTGCCCTCAGGGGACCGTTCTGCCAACCCCGCCACCCTTGGTGCTTCGGGGCGCAGCGTTCTCCAGCGAGCTTCTGGCGCAGCGTCAACTCGACAGTGCGTCGGACTCGCGCCCTCTGAGGGGGGTTCGAAAACAGTCAGTTCGGGTGGTTCCTGCCAGTATGTTTCAGGTCCCCGAACTGGCTGTCTTTATTACACCAGAGGCCAGCCTCGAGGGGCTGGTTCCCTTGGTAGGTTTTCTGGCAGCGCGGAAGCTACTGCCAAATATATCTCTATGGGTAATGGTAATCTCTCTGGTAATGGAGCAAGGGGTAAAGGCCCTGTTAGCAAAGAAAGCTATAGAGCAGGTGTACTCACCCGACATTGCGTCGGGTCTTTACAGTCGTTATCTCATTGTTCCAAAAAAGGATGGAGAGCAGCGTCACATACTAGATCTTCGTCTGTTGGAGTGTTTGGTGCTGGAACTCAAGTCCAAGATGCTGACACTCAAACAGATCGTGACTCAAATCAGATCCGAGGACTGGTTTGTCACGATAGATCTAAAAGACGTATACTTCCATATCTCCATCCTCCCTCAGCACAGGAGGTTCCTGAGGTTTTCTTTGGGGCAAAGAACACCAGTATCAGGCACTTCCTTCTGGTCTAGCTCTATCACCCCGCACGTTCACGAAGTGTATAGACGCAGCTCTGGCCCCGCCAGGCTGCAGTGTATACGCATTCTGAATTGCATAGATGACTGGCTGATTCTAGCGGAATCAGAACAGTTAGCGGTTCGGCACCGAGGTGTCGTTCTCGCTCATATGCAGATGTTGGGGTTGAGGCTCAATGCCAAGAAGAGTGTTCTTTCTCCAGTACAGAGAACCACTTTCCTTGGTGTGGTATGGGATTCAGTGACGATGCGGGCCACTTTATCGCCCGTTCGTGTAGCTGCTATCCTGACAGCCACCATAGAGCTAAAGCTAGGCCAGTCACGCACTGTAAAACAGTTTGAGAGACTGTTGGGTCTTGTGGCAGTAGCGTCCAACGGGATACCTTTTGGCCTGCTGTACATGAGACCTTTGCAGTGGTGGCGCAGGACCAGAGGGTTCTCCCCGAGGGGAAACCCACTTCGTATGATCAAGATCACGCGGCCTTGCCTTCGTGCCTTGGTTATATGGAGGAAACACTGGTTCTTAACCCAGGGTTCGGTGTTGGGAGCTCTTTGCCATCGAGTTGCTATCTCGACAGATGCTTCCCTCACCGGCTGGGGAGCGGTATTGGAAGGCCGCTCAGCTCAGGGCTTGGGAGGAGTCATCATCTCGCTTGGCACATGAATTGCCTAGAGATGATGGTCGTCTTCAATGCGTTGAGACATCTCTTCCCAGACCTGAGGGGCTATCATGTGTTGTTCTGAAACAGTGACTGTTAGGCCTCAGGGCAGCAGCGTTCAATGTGATACCCTTTGACCTGCTGTACGTGAGACCTTTACAGTGGTGGCTCAGGACCAGACGGTTCTCCCTGAGGGGAAACCCACTCCGTACGATCAAGATCACGCGGCAGTATCCCCGCGCCTTGGTTATATGGAGGAAACTCTGGTTCTTGACCCACAGACAACACGTTGGTGGCCTATTATTTTGGTCCCTCAGGAAATTACGCTGTCTGAGGGCAGTGTATATTCCAGGGGGGGCAGAATATTGGAGCAGACACCCTGTCGAGGCAGGGGCTGAGGCCAGGGGACTCCACCCCGAGGCGGTGGAGCAAATATGGGAGTTTTATGGCCAGGCAGAAGTGGATTTGTTCTCGTCTCAGCAAAAGTACGACGCACTGTCCACTCTGGTTATCCCTCACTCAACCAGTCCCCTCGGGGCTGGTTGCTATGGTGCAGACGTGGCTGAGGCTACGTCTGTACGCATTTCCCCCTGTTGCTCTGCTCCCAGGAGTTCTGGAGTGATTCCGCCAGGATGGAATAAGCCTATTTAGTAGCACCACCCTGGCCGAGCTGAATTTGGTTTGCGGACCTAATTTTTCTCCTCGACGGACCTCCCTTGGAGGTCCCGATCAGGAGAGACCTTCCGTCTCAGGCAGGGGATGCAATATTGCACCCCCGGCAGGGGATTTGGAAACTGTGGGTTTGGCCTCTGAGGGGGCCCAACTCATAGAGAGTGGTCTCTCAACCGAGGTTGTTGAGACCATTCTAAGCTCCAGAGCTCCCGCTACGAGGAAACTATATTCACTATTTCGAGAGTTTTTCACTTCTTGGTGTTACCAGCGTCAGTGGGATCCGGTTAACTGTTCAGTAAACACAGTATTCGAGTTTCTGCAAGAACGCTTTGTATCAGGTCTATGTCCTTCCACGCTTAAGGTATACGTGGCGGCCATTGCGGCTTTCCACGCCCTGGTGGGTAGTACATTTTTGGGTCGAGACCCCCTGATCACTCGTTTCCTTCGTGGCACTTTGAGGCTGAGGCCTGCAACTTGCACTAGGGTGCTGGCTTGGGACCTTGCAATAGTTCTAGAAGGCCTATCTGGGGCTCCCTTCGAGCCCTTAGATTTGGTCTCAGAGAAGTTCCTTTCTTTTAAGACTATTTTCTGCTAGCTATTTCGTCCCTATTAGAGTCAGACCTTCAGGCCCTTTCGGTCCCCTCCTGCCTTGAGTGCACCGGGGATGGCCAAGGCATTCTTACCCGAAACATGGATATGTTCCAAAGGTGCCTACCATTATTCCGAGGCCTATTGTGCTGCAGGTTTCTGTCCTCCTTTTACATCTGCGGACCAGGAAAGGCTGAACCTCTTGTGTCCAGTGCGAGCACTGGATACTTATGTTCATCGGACATCTTCAATGAGGAAGTCCGACCAGTTATTTATTTGCTTTGGATCACCTAAGAAGGGTCTTCCTGCTTCTAAACAGACGGTTAGTAAGTGGATAGTTGAGGCTATTTCACTTGCATACGAGTACTTTGACCTGCCGTGTCCTTTGGTGGTCAGAGCTCACTCTACGAGGGGTATGGCGGCCTCTAAAGCCTTATTATTTGGAGTTTCTCTTCAAGACGTTTGTGATGCGGCAGGCTGGTCCTCACCGCTCACATTCGTTAGGTTTTACAGCTTAGACCTGGATGCTGCCCCAGGTTCTCAGGTGCTTAGTGCTTAGTTTCAACAGACTGACACTCAGGTACTTGGAATTCTGGCGTTTTGGGTATTCTCGTTCCCAAGGCGTCAAGTGACGCATCGAGAGTTCCCTCGAAAGGGAACGTCTCAGGTTACGACTGTAACCGTAGTTCCCTGAGAAAGGGAACGAGACGATGCGTCACCCTGCCATACTTCCTGCTTCCCTGTGATCGGCTTGCTTCGACTTTTTGAAGCTAATGCCGCGTTTCACCGGGTGAGCCTTTATCCCTTCCTGGTCATGACGTCACCCGCCCGTGACGCTCATTCTTTCCATTGGACTAGTTGACATTGATGCTCAGACGCATTCACGCTGGGGGCGTTCCCAAGGCGTCAAGTGATGCATCGTCTCGTTCCCTTTCTCAGGGAACTACGGTTACAGTCGTAACCTGAGACGTTTTCTTAAGAAAAAAAAATTGAGAATATTTTATATTCCTGAAAATTATACTTCTCAAGAATATTATCTTTTGTAAATATTGTTCTAACAAAACTCTAAATTCTTGAAAGACTCTTCTTAAAAAATCATTGTAAATAACTTAAGAAGAATAAAATTCTTAACTGCTATTTTTCAGTTTTCTAAAGTTATTTACGATGATTTTTAAGAAGGTTCTTTTCAAGAAGATTCTTTTCAAGAATTTGAATACTTAAGTTTTGTAGGATAAAAAAAAAAAAGATAAATACATCCTTAAACGTTTATTAAACGGGCACAATTTATTTATATTTTAAATATAAAACATTCCTAACCCTTTTTCTTACATAAAAAAAAAGAGAAAAAAAAGAAGAATAATATAGCAGTTAAAGAGAATTTCATTCTTAAGAAAGTTTCATGAATCTTTCATTTCAGACCTATTTTTCCTTTCTTTATTCTTGCTGTGATAAGTATGATCTTTACAGGCCAATTTTTTTTAACTGTTCTTAATATTTGACCTAACCGACTATTTCTACACAAAACAAAAGAACAATTGATTGCCTCTCTATCAGCATAGAGGGTCTCATTCTGTTGGTGTTGAGTTTTCAGAACATTTTTGTATGTTAAACTTTATACCAAGAAGTCAGGTTTCATCTGTGGTGGAACCTGTTCAGCAGATTATTTTGCAGAATTTATAACAGACAATATTCAAAACCCGCCAAAATGTGGCACATAAAAATTAAACAACATACGTATGTAATAATATACATTAATGCGTTTAGGTACCTCTTTCAGTCAACCAATGACACATTTTCTTATTTTATTTTTATTTGCATCTAGGCTGTGAAGAACTTCTGCTATTATTGTATCTCATATACAGAGGACCTTGACTCAGTGGCTTACTGTTTGAGGCTGTTCTGCAGTTTCGCTTCTCGTACAGAATGTTTGGTTGCTCTAATAGAGGTGAACAGCTTTGGATTTCCTCAGAAGCATACAGGGTCTCTGTAACAGTGCTACTGCCTTATTGAGCTTCAGAGGTTACGGCTGATGACCATCTGGATGAGAGATTTTTGTTTTTGTCCTCTTTGGAGGTGTGTGTTAGGGATTCAAGTGAAAAGTATTAAGTACAAGTATTTTAATCTTTTCCAAGCTTATATCAAAACAGGCATCCCCTGTTGGTCTTCTTTGGACAGCCGTGTCTCTTTCTCTCTCAGTTGGAGGCCAATATGATGAATGGTTGTTTATGAGTACCGTCATGTTCTAACAGCAGTAGGCACTGAGTTGTTGGGCAAAACTCTCTCTCTCTGTAACTCATGGTCATTAACACAACACAATAAACACTAAGCCACCCCCCCGGTTTCAATATTTTAAGTCACTATAACATGACAAACCAAATATGACACATTTCTCCAGTGTTTCTAGAGCTCATAATGGGGGGCTTCCAGGCAAGTCAGCCGGCAAATGTTCAAGAATATAGGTCTGTCATAAAATATTTGCTTCACGTGATGTGGTCGACCTGGTAAATCCATGTATTTGTAGATAGACAAATAAAATCAGAATTTCATTGGTTCATAATGCTGTAAGGGGGCGGCGCCTTCCTACATCAAGAGGAGTCTGGGGGCGTCCCGAACACCTCTATCACTCTTTACGGGTTCAATTGACTATGGAAATGAATCCTCACTGTGACGCAACAGTGCAATTTCACCTAAACAATTTCACCTAAGGAACAATTTCACCTAATCTTGCTGTGACTACATGATATGAAGACTGACCTCCTTTTAAACTTCCTTGGTATTCATTGATTATTATCAGCATAAATTATATTATCTATTATATCTTCATGTCGTCTGATGCATCACTCAAAAACGTTTTATTAGGGCTGTGTAATTAATCGTAATTGATTTGCTATTTCGGCTTCCAACAATTATGAAAACAAGATAATCGAGGTAAAACGATTATTAATTAAGTGTCACCCCCCTTTTTTTGAATATACATGAAAATGCACATTTCGAACTTAAATGGTTGTAATTCAAGAATGCTTTGGAATATAGACGTAAGATTGGTCTTGTTTTAAAGAAGACATTTGGCAGATTCTTGTAGAAGTTAAATAAATTAAGAAAGTGAAACAGAAAAAAAGTTATTGAAGTTTGAGTTTATGAAAATGTACAATGTAAAATTTTTAATTATTCATATTTTATATAAAATATATATTTTCAAAACCTGGGCGACTCTAAAACTGCAAAAAAATCAAAGCCAAAAATCTGAACAAGTTGTGTTTCAAATTTTAGGTTGATATCTCAAAAAATGAGCTTTCAGTAAGATTTTGTTTGGGCGCAGTACCAAACTTTTTCACTAGATGACAACCAGACTCCATTACTGCCCATATAAGGGCGCCTCCATTTCCATATGTGTTTTGAGTGATATGAACCATTATTTCCACAATTTTCATACAATTTATGAAGTAGACATCCTATTCAGAAGTAATATGAGAAGTTTGGCAGATTTTGATATGATTTCAACCTCTAAGAAACATAAAAAGAACACGCATGTGCGTTTTAGCTTCCTGCCACATCATATAATTTTTTTCTTTATATAAAAAAAAAAAATCAGACCTTTTTTTTTTTTAATAATTGAATGGATGCTATCTTTTGAACTCTTGGAATGAAAACAAACTGAGGTTTCTACCCTTCTTTCATGATTTTTCATGTTCATCACTATTTCAAAATAAAGGTCTAAGAGTATGAAAATATTATTGTTGCAAATTGATAAATTACGGCTCCTCTGTAATTTATTTTGAAAATCAATCACCAAATATGGAAACTAGAGATTGTAAGCTTTCAAATGATATATAGTTTGTCAAGATTAGTTTAGGTTTAGTATAGGATATTACTGTTTTAAAAATGTAAAGAATTTGGGCCCACCGGTGGGCCCGTGACACTTAAGGGGTTAAGCCGCTGCCACATTCCATCCAGTGCACCTTCTTTCCTTCACAGCGGTGCGCTTTCGTTCCTCCCTAAAAACACAAACTTAACACCCAAATCAGCCAAACAAGTGAGTGTTGTAAAATGCAGTCTACTGTTGTTAAAATGCGGGATGTGTTTGATATTAAATCGTGTTACCACATTAAATCCAAATGTAATTTTTAGTATGAATATGTTAGCCTTCAGGTTTGCTAGTGTGCTCAAAAACAATGATAAAATTTTGCATTTAGAAGATATAAGCGTTCAAAACTTAGTCTCTCACTTCCACCAATAAGGATCAACGATTTTGATGACATCACTCTGCACTTAAGCTTCTCATTCGATTTTCTGTCCAATCATATGCTCTCTAGAATCTGCAGTGTCCCGCCCCCTATGCTATAAATAGACGCTGTGGCTGAAATTGGTCACTTGTTCACGTAATTACTATTTTCTAAATGGTGAATGACACAGTGCACTATATAGGGGATAGGGAATTATTCAGACAGTGTAAATATGCTTTTCATTTGGGTGAATGATGTGTCAGGCGAACCGCTGCTGCTCGCACACAGTCTGCTCCGGTCCAGAGACATGATAGCACAGAACGGATCACATGCGCGAGTAAAACGTATCGGACCCATTGGAATTCTACACAGAATGCCATATTTTAAAGGGATAGTTCGGCCAAAAATGATATTTAACATGCATTACTCACCCTCAAGCCGTTTGAGATGCATATGTCAATCTTGTTTCAGACGAACACATTTTCAGTTATTTTAGAAAATGTCTTAGACCCTTCAGTGGATATAATGTGAAGCAATGGGGTCCACCTCCTTCAAGTCCCAAAATGTGCATACATCCTTCACAAAAGTAATCCATCCGGCTCCAGGGGGATAAACGAAGGCCTTCTGAGGGTAATCCGTGCGGTTTTGTCGTAAAAATATACATATTTAAAACTTTATAAATGAAAATATCTGACTTCCGGCAACGATCGACGCGCGTTCACGGGTGATGGAAGTCGGCGTACGAGGTATGGCGTAGCGTAGGAACCGTCGTGACGTAGAACGAACGCGCCTGCGCAGCCAGAGTGCAGAGCAAAACAAAACTACACTCAGTTCACCCGTGAACGCGCGTCGACCGTTGCCGGAAGTCAGATATTTTCATTTATAAAGTTTTAAATATGTATATTTTTACGACAAATCCGCACGGATTACCCTCAGAAGGCCTTCGTTTATCATGTGAAGGATGTATGCACATTTTGGGACTTGAAGGAGGTGGACCCCGTTGCTTCACATTATATCCACTGAAGGGTCTAAGAAATTTTCTAAAATAACTGAAAATGTGTTCGTCTGAAACAAGATTGACATATGCATCTCGAACGGCTTGAGGGTGAGTAATGCATGTGTTAAATATCATTTTTGGCCGAACTATCCCTTTACTAGCCTGGGAAAACCCAGACAACTTCCGGCAAATTTAGATTTGCTCTGAAAGTTAGTCTGGCAAAGAGCTCATTCAAGCCCATTTCCAATCCGTCGAAATCGAGGCACCAATCAGAAACGTTGGGGCGGGCTTTACACGATGACGACAGCGCTGGGATTTTGAAGAAGATTTTGTAGCCTACATTACAAAGATGGATGCCGCCGTCGAACATCACTCGTTCGAATCAGCTATCGTGTCTGTTTTAAGCGATTTGAACGTTTCCTTTTTGTTAAAAACCGAGCAAAGAACAACACTCGGAGTTTCTCCACCGCTCTGCATACGTCATCTCCTTCATCGCTCTGATTGGGTTTAGGTCTATCCGCGACATCCGTTGGTGACGCCCCTCTGGAAATGATTTGTCTATGACGCTTTGCCAGACCATAACTCCGTTACAACTGAGAACGGTCTGGTTTAACTTTTAACCAGACTAATATTTTAAAGCGATATGGAGGAGAAACAGTTAGACAGACTCAGCATTAGAAACAGCACTGACGAGTAGAAGAGATAACACCGGTCCCATGCACCAACATAAATTACACACTATTTAAACTACACATCCTCAGCATGATTGTTCACTGTTTTGCTTTAGTAACTGAAGTGAATTAAAGGTATCAGCAATATGCATTCACACATACGCTTTATTTGAATGTGTGACATGAGACTTTGACAGAATGGCAATCGTTTTTTTTTCATTGAAACAAACTGGTCGAAAGAACCCGTTTGTGGAAATGAATCGGAATTCCCATATTACCAAGCAATGGCTCGCTATATTGAACTGAATAGGGCTAATAGGAGTCTATTCCCTTTGAAAGAATCAATTCCATCCTTTGAAACTTATTCTCGATTCCCAATGCTCTGTCTTTAAGAGCAAGAATTCTTATTCGGACTAAATTTCTAGGCCATAAACCGTTAGAACAGCCATACAACTATATAAGAGAGAGGTTAAGAGCCAGAGGTCAGTGTTTATGGTGAACTTTAGTTGAGTAATTATTTTCCTCTGGGCAGATAGGTTAGGTCTCTCCACCTCTCTTGCTAACCCTGTTTACTCTCATCTCACGACTGAATTATTCAGCTTAAGAACACTCTTAACCCACACACACATGCACTGTGGAACCGAAATATATCCAGCCGCACGTACAGGGCTATTTAAAGCCATGTCATAGATGGGAAATGGATGTTGGGGTCCTGGAGAGTTCCATTATTGCTACGGTGACGGATGATGGAATACCTTTGTTTTGCTCCTGCTTTTTCTTTTCCTCTTTTTTTTTTTGTTTTAAACCTCGTGTGCCTTTCTGAAAGTGACAAGGTTGGGGCCCTCGCTCTTAGTGCGTGTGCTTTGACATGTCGATTCGTGATGCTCAAGTGGGAAATGGGAGTTCAAGACTCGGTTGCATAATTTCCCGATCCCATTTTCCCTTCTTCTCGTCATTGCCCTTGCCCTACAGAGTCAACAAAAAACTGGCAAAAATATCAGGGAAAAAAGGGACTGTGTTACTAAGAGGAATTTTTTATGTCATTTTTATTCAACGCCCTCTACTAGAAAGTGTATTTCTCTTGTGTCATTGATTTTTAGACTGATTTTAGAATCCTTTTTTGTATGGTTCATTTAAACTGGTAAAAAAAAAAAAAAAAAAAAAAAAAAAAAACATTTCACCAACTCCAGTAGTCACGATGATAATTAATTAACATGATAATTAATTAAATAAATATTTTAAAATATGATTGTTAATTAAATATTTTTTTTATGTATATATATATATATATATATATATATATATATATATATATATATATAAACATATAATATAAACATATAATTTAAAAAACAACTCAATATGGTGTATTATTTTAATATTGCTGAATATTTGTATGTATAATTACAATACAAATATTGCAGTTTCGTTGTTTCTTAATTAAATGTGTAAAATATATATGAATTAAATATTTAATACTTTTTTTTACATATTTTAATATTATTATTATATTTTCTATTATTGCTGTTTTGACTCGTAGTGAGTTGTATTGTTTTAACATTGCAAAATATGTATATATAATTACAAATATTGTAGTTTTTGTAACTTTGTTTTCAGGTTTGATGCTGCTACCATGTTTGAAATCCTCATTTTTATGCCAGATAAATATTGTTCCAACGTTCACTGAAAAATTATATCAGTTTTTTTAATGTTTTCATACATTGCAAAGTGGTGCAGAGGAACGAAACAACAAAAAAGTGAGTTGCTCCCTGTGAGTATCTTGTAGTGTATCGATCTAATTTCTCAAACAGGTGGATAGCATAGATCAGCTTCAAAATAGCTTTCTAAACTCTATAAATAAGTCATATTGTACACATTTGTTGGCCTCCCATCTTTCATAGGTTTTTATCTATGCATTCAAATGGAAGTGTGCGGCTAACTCAATCCATGTGCTTAATGTTCTGTCCTCTCTGACTGTGTCTGGAGATTAATGTGTTGGTTTGACAACATGTCCAGTTCTCACCCATAACAGTTAGATATACTTTATTGATCCCTGAGGGGAAATTTACTCCGTGGTGTAGCATGAACTACACTGTATAATGAAGGTCCCCAAATTAAATCTGTTAAAGCGGAGAATGTATTTCCACATCTTTCTCTGATATATTTGTGACCCCTCCTGGGTCTGAGCAGACCTGTAAATCCCAGGCAGAGAAACGGCCGGCTCTAGTTGAGATCCGTGCTGATGAAAGCGTGCAGTCCGGGAGTTTATGAGCATGATCATTATAGTCCAAGCCAGAGGGCTTCAAAACAATTTTACTTTTGTCCTGCACACTGGACAGTTTTAATGACTTCATCAGCATTTTATAGACAGTCTGAGATTGTGAATCCTCAAATTGCCATTTCTGTCGACCTCTTTCTCGACGTTTATTTGTGTGCGCCTCCAGCCTTGTGGAGGAAATTTGTTGTTGTGTGTGTGTGTGTTCTGTGAATGTGTGTATTCAGGGGAATGTTAAAACATCTGTTAAACTGTTAAAAGTAATGAATTATGTTACATCATTATCAACCAAGGCTCTTTCTCTCTCTTCCAGTGATCTTGATTTGTTGTATTTTATCATGCTAGTGACCTGCAATGTAATTACTGGCTGTGTCCAAAATCGCATACTCTCTTGAGTAGATACTTATTTGGAATATTTTGTAATCTGGATGTCCTACATTCGCCATGTTGTCATTATCATGTGATCTACCAGCATCAGTTACGTCGCTTCACTGCTATTCACAAATCCTCTCCCGTGGCCTCATGGGACAGTAAAGTGTCCATCATATGCACACTTCAGAATCTGTCCGGAAGTAGTAGGTCTTCCGTGTACTTTTTGCCTACTCTTGTACGAGTACTGTGAATTCAGACATTTTTTGTCATATACTGTTTTCGTCTACTACTGTATATAGTAGGGAAGTATGCAATTTCGGATGCAGCCCTCGTGTCATGTGCACTTGTAGGCTTAACATGTGACCATGTAATGGGAAAGGGGTCCAAGCATTAAATATTTCTTCTATAATTTTTAATTTAATAAAATAAATAAAACCTATAATTTTCTGCCAATGAGATTAAAATCATCAGTGGTGGAGATAAATTCAATTTTTCTTAATGATTATAAAACTTTCATTTAGCAGGATCAAATATAATCTTTTTGTATTTATTCAAATAAAACCCAAATTGATTCATTTTATAAACTGTTCAATATAGCTGAAGCTGTGTGTGTGTATAATTCTAAAGATAACTTTACATGAAGTTTAATGTCCATAGCAATTATGACACTGTGTTAGTGTTAATGTGAGAGCGCGTATCAATGCATGCATGCTCATGATATTATGTGCAAATCTCTGATGGTATAACACAGTTTGTAATGTGATATATGAGCTGGTACTCGGCTCTGTCTGCCGTAGCCTGTGGCGTGAGTCGGGTTGAGTGATTGTGGTCATTTCAGCAGACAGAGAGACAAGCGTCCCTAGACCAGGCTGGGGAGGGACGGGCCCAGCGCCCTGCTGTATTAATGGCAGCGCCGTGCCAGATTGGACGGGTCCATCTAATACAGATAAATCATCATTACAGGTGTGGGGGTGGAGGGGTGGGGAGTTGCTTTGGCAGTCAGAAGAAAAAAAGGGGCTTTCATTTGTGCCCAGGATCTCTGTAAACTCATTCATCACACCAGCTATGTTACACTCCCACCCCTCCACACCAGTCCCACCTCTCTCTTCTCGCTCTCATCCCTCCTTCTCCTCCAGAGCAATGGCTTCCAGCTCTGCCATCTCTTAGGAGGTGATGATACACTCCCTCTTCTACTGTGTTTAAAGACAACATGGAATTTGCACTGCAGTAATGTGACTTGACTCGAGTTGCAAATTTAAGGACTTGTGACTTGCTTGACTAAATGAAGAAAATGATATGAATTTGACTAAAATTGACACGGAAATTGACCGTATTCATAAAAGGAGATTTGGTGTTGCACAATTGGCAAAGCCAGGATATCAGACTCGACCATCACAACCTTAAACTTCATTCTCCACTTCAAAATGAAAGATATAGCCAATCTGTCCAATATATATGTATATATGTGTACGTAACGCATATTATTTTCTTGATTATGCAATATTATGAAAACATTATGAATCTATTCAAATAACTGACAAATTGTGCACAATAAGACTAAAGACCGTTATTAAGGAAGCAGAAAGGGTCAATTTTTATTTCATGTTGTCTTTTAAAGATGGAAAGCGTAAACAGGAGGGCGGAGTTTTTGTCTGACAGTCACGTCTCTTTAAATTACCGGAAAGAACGGTTCAACCTGATGCAATCAAAAGAGGTTAAATGACAGTATGTATAATTAAACGTGGAGATATGAAATTGCTGTGAAAAAAATCGTGACAGATGTGTCATGAAATGGAAACTGCACTGTTCTGGAGGGCTGGATTTTGATTTAACACCATTACGGACTGTGTTTGTGCTTTTTATCTTGTTTTCTCAAAATTATTTATCGAATCGTGGTGTTGTGTAGGAAGTTACATTTATCCCGTGGGTGCCTGCTCACATTAATCTTACATTTAACAAATATGAATCATGCAAGAGGCATTACAAGAAGAATGGAATTAATTCTAGTGAAGTGGAATTGCTTGAATGAACGAGTCAGCTACAGATGGCTTTTTATGATTGCTTTTTTATTATTTGTTCTTTGCTTTTCCTGCTTTATTAAATTAAACATAAGTCTACTGAATATTATTGTGACATTTAAAGGGATATTTCACCCCAAAATAAAATGTATGTCATTTACTCACTCTCATGTCGTTCCAAACCTTTATGACTGACTTTCTTTCTCCCAAAAGTAGTTTTGAACAATGTAACTGGTGGCTCTTTTCCATGCAATTTAAATGAACGTGGACTGGAGCTTTTTCAAGGTTCAAAATCGAGTATGACTCATATACTATTCCTAGTCTTTGTGAGAGGAATAGACCAAAATTTATGCTCTCCTAGCTCCCCTTGCCCATTCCATGAGAGAAGGATCAATGTCCAGTTTGTGAACGAATCATTATTTTGAACCAAATCTGTTCAATGAATGATTTGTTGATGAATTGGACTGAAATGTCAACTCGCTGACCGTTTGCAGTGATTAAGAGCTTGCTGGAGACTTACATTTTGGTCACAAAATGCTCACAAAAATCTATCATATGATTTCAGAAGACTATACTGTATGATGTCAAATGGGACACTTTTATGATGCTTTTATGGCATTCCAGTCCATATTCATTGTAATGGCATAGAAAAGATGGCATTCTTTTTTTCCTTGTTTGTGTTTCTCGGAAGAAAGAAAGCCAGGTTTGGAATGGCATGAGTAAATAATGAGCAAAGTTTCATTTTCAGGTGAACAATTTCTTTTAGATTTATTTCAGCTGTGTTTTACTTTGCGTCACATACTGGAGAGATTATACTGTTTTGCCAACACTTCACGCATTGATTTTTCCTCCTGTGTTTCAAACTGCCACACAGACGCTGATCCATCACTGTTCAGATTAGATTTTCTCGAATTCTCCTTTTCTCGGTTTCTGCTTTCATAACGCACACAAACAGCAAAGGTGTACACGCATGCTGATAGCCCATTGGATCAGACTTTTATCCGGTGAGGGTCCACGAGTGAGAAACCCTCCAGAAGCCACACACACTTAGACAAAACAAACAGTGCCCACACACCCTTCCCGTACCAGTACCATAAGTTTACAGCCCTCAAGAGTCCACTTATAAACCTTGTATTTGTTTCCCTCTCCCACGGCTGTGCCAGCTCAACGGAATTCTGGGATGGCGTAGGATGGTTCAATCGGTCAACCTGCTCTGTTAAAAGGTAGAGATTACCCACAGGGCCGTGCGGTGGTATGCCTGTTATCCAGCTTTAACAGTGAACTGAACGGTTCAAGCAGCAAGCAATCACGTACAGGCAACATGACCCTACTTTTACCTCACAGCTGTCCACCGCTGGGACCGAGGGATTGGATCAGTATTAAAGAGTCAGGCTTCTAACCGCATGGATCGTGTGTTTGGACAGATATGGTTAAAATGAACATTTTAAAATGATTTACTCACCCTAGTTTCAGTCCTGTGTGACTCTTTTACGTATAGAACCCAAAAGAACATGTTAGGTTGAATGTTGATGCTGCTCATTTCCATACAGTGGCCATCAATCTCCAAAAAGGACCTAAAAATGATCATGAAAGTCTTCTAAGGCCATACAATAGCTTTTTAAGAGGAACATACCAAAAAGTTCATTATTAATCATTTGAAAGTCTTGCCCTCAGCTACAGCTGTCAAATCTCATTCACGTTTCCTATTCAAATAATCTATGTGAAGATGAAGGAATGAGATGAGGCTGAGTAAATGATGACAGAGTTTTCATTTTGGGGAGAATTAACATTTTATCTATTCTTTTATTGCAGTAGTTTTCAACATATTGCAAAACTTAAAAACAACAACATTTTGTTCATGTTAGTTCACAGTGCAGTAACAAATGTTAACAAATACAACATTTGATTTTAATAATGTATTAGTAAATGTTGAAATGAACTAATAAATGGTGTAGAGGCAATGCTAATTCTTAGTTCATATTAACTAAATTAATTAACTAATGTTAACTAAAACCTAAAGTGTAACCCATATATATATATATATATACACAGTATCTCACAAAACTGAGTACACCCCTCACATTCCAGCAAACATTTTAATATATCTTCTCAAGGGACAATACTGTAGACATGAAACTTGGATATATTTTAGAGGGGTCATTGTGCTGCTTGTATAGCAGTATATATTTACTGTCCTCTGAAAATAACTCTCAAAATACAGCCATTATTGTCAAAATAGCTGGCAACAAAAGTGAGTACACCCTAAGTGAACATGTCAAAACTGTGTCCAAAGTTTCAATATTTTGTGTGAGCACCATTGTTATCTAGCTCTGCCTTAATCCTCCTAGGCATGGAGTTCACCAGAGCTGCACAGGTTGTTGCTGGGATCCTCTTCCACTCCTCCATAATGACATCACAGAGCTGCTGGATGTTAGACACATGGTGCTTCTCCACCTTCCACTTGAAGACGCCCCACAGGCGCTCAATAGGGTTTAGGTCTGGAGAAATACTTGGTCACTCCATCACCTTCACCTTCAGCTTCCTCAGCAAGGCAGTTGTCATCTTGGCGGTGTGTTTGGGGTCGTTATCATGCCGTTCGGCACAGTTTCTGAAGGGAGGGTATCATGTTCTGCTTCAGAATGTCGCAGTACATGTTGGAATCCATGTTTTCCCCAATGAAGCGCAGCTCCCCAGTACCAGCAGCACTCATGCAGCCCCAGACCATGATGCTACCACCACCATGCTCGACTGTAAGCAAGACACAATGTTCTTGGTACTCCTCACCAGGGCATCTCCACACATGCTGGACACCATCTGAGCCAAACAAGGTTATCTTAGGCTCATCAGACCACAGGACATGGTTCCAGTAATGCATGCTCTTGGACAGGTTGCTTTCAGCAAACTGTTTGCAGGCTTTCTTGTGAGCCAGCTTAAGAAGAGGCTTCCTTTGGCTTCAAAATGTTGGAAAAATAACTTTTTTTTTAGACTATAATGTCCACAACCAGCAGCAGAACTGCCTGCAACAGCAGTCTAAAGTCAATGGCTGCACTTTATCTCTCTCTTTTTTTCTGTCTGTGCCATGTTTCACAATCAGCCAATGCTTTTTTTTTTTTTTTACAGGGTTGCAGGAGGGCAGCCATATACTGCTCCACTTACTTCTAATTGTAATTCGATAGCGCATAATCTCAAATTTGTTACGCATCACATTTTATAATATGGTAATATTGTAACGGTAAGTGGCTGGCCGCACTTGGCCTGGACCGAAGCAGATGGCAGCGGCTTCCTCCTACCTCAGGTGATTAGGGAGACAGGTTTTGTGATATGAAACTCGGAAATAGAGTCCATAAAGGGTTCATCATCTCAGAGAGAGGAAAAAAAAGTTTCAAAGTGATGTAGTGTTTAAAAGCTTTTAGATGGTTTTTTGGGTGGGGAATATTGGGTTAGAGAGGTTTCTGGGAACTTGTATCAATATTTTATGAAAGGCAGAAACCTGTCGGAGTTCAGGCCACGGTTCTACATCGATAGCATCAAATGGACCAGCAGTGATATTTCTCATCTTTATTCCACTTCAACAGGCACCTCTTGCAATTTTAAGATGAAATAAGGTTTTTTTCACACCATTGACCTGAAAATGCAAAGTTATCTGGGTGCTAAAATGCACATTACTGTGTATAATGTATTTACCAAGTGACTAGAATTATTTGAATCGGTTCACCCTAAATCATTCAGATTTGTTCACTGATTTGTTCGTTACGTCATTTGACCAGTAAGTGAAGACTATTTGTTTGTATGTTATGAATAAGTATTTGAAATATTACCTGAGTCATTTACAAAAAAAAAAAAAAAAAACTATTATTATTGTCATTTTTATAATAAGATATTCCAGTTTAAACATTATAAATATTTCCCCAAAATTAACTTTCCATTTTGTCAATTGTTGGGCTTGACTTTTATCAAACTTTTAAAAGGCAAAGTGATAACTGAAACTCATGGTTCTTTATTCAGGCTATGTACGGTCATCTGCCATTGTTCTTTCTGTTGTGCTAAACCTCCTATTGTTTTTCTTTTCCAGTGGGAGGAAGTAAGCGGCTACGACGAAAACCTCAACACCATTCGAACGTACCAGGTGTGCAACGTCTTCGAGTCCAACCAGAACAACTGGCTGCTCACCACCTTCATCGCTCGGCGTGGTGCTCAGCGCATTTACGTGGAGATGCGTTTCACCGTCCGAGACTGCAGCAGCATCCCGCGAGTGCCTGGGTCCTGTAAGGAGACCTTTAACCTGTACTATTACGAGACGGACTCCGTCATCGCCACCAAAGGTGGGGCGTTCTGGATGGAGGCTCCGTATTTGAAAGTGGACACCATTGCGGCGGACGAGAGCTTCTCACAGGTGGATTTTGGTGGTAGGTTGATGAAAGTGAACACAGAGGTGCGGAGCTTCGGTCCACTCTCGAAAAATGGCTTTTATCTGGCGTTCCAGGACTATGGTGCGTGCATGTCCCTGCTGTCCGTGCGTGTGTTTTTTAAGAAATGCCCCAGCGTGGTGCAGAACTTTGCAATCTTTCCAGAGACCCTGACCGGGGCAGAGAGCACCTCGCTGGTGATCGCTCGAGGGATGTGCATCCCGAACTCTGAGGAAGTGGACGTACCCATTAAGTTGTACTGTAATGGCGATGGGGACTGGATGGTTCCAATTGGGAGCTGCACCTGCAAGGCGGGATTTGAGCCGGATAACGGGAACGTGTGTCGAGGTAAGAGTTTTGGTTCCAGTAGTGTTGATCTTTGGTTCATATAAATATGTTTATTGATTTATTTAGAAGTGTTTTTAATGGATCTTTTTCAGTTAGTGGAAAGCAAAGGGTAGTCTTTGGTATCTTTCTTAGCTTTTCTAACTGACAAGATTTATCTTTGTTGAAAAGACCTTAAACTGTATGAGTTTCCATTTTATTCCAGGTTTATAGTGGTTTAGAGCTGGACTAGTACAGTATAGCCATGATATTTACCAAAAAATACGTTTTAGTAGTGGGCAGGCTGACTAAAGACATCTTGCTGGTTAAGCTAGTTGATAAGTGTGGACAAAAGCAACCAAAACCCAACATTTGCTGGTAACCCAGTGACCAAGCTGGTCTTATTTTCATGAGCTTTAGCTCTAGAAAGTTCTTTAGTAGCTTTGACTAATGAACTTCCTCTAGATTGAGTTGAGAGATATGTGCAGATTTGTGATTATTTGAGAAGATTTCTGAGCAACAGATTTTGAGTTTGAGTAGATTTATTCTGGATTAATATGGCGATGTGCACATGTGTTTGATATCGAAAGAGAGCGGAATGTGGTGTTGATGTTGGGTTGAATGATGCACGTTTTTTCATTCTTGTCTATATTTAGCTGGTCTCTTTTCATGTGGACACTGACAGACACAGACACACTCACACACATAATCATATTGTTCTCTCAAGGTCTGCAATTGGCCGATTTGGCCTTCACTCAAGGCCAGTGCCATATTGACTCCCTCAGGACCAAACATGTAGAGAAACGATAAGATTGATTGACAGCTATCTGTCTTGATCAATAAACAGATATGCCACTTAGTGTGTTAGGGCCAACTTTGAGGACCACAGGTGCCTCTACACATAAAAACACACATGCACAGGTGGCAGCTTTGTTGAGTTCGTTGACATCCTCAGGCAAGGTCTTCTTATCACAGAGAGATGGTCATGATGTCCATATAGTCCCTGTTCAAGACCTGTTTCAGACTGCAGACTCCTCAACTATAGGCTTTCTTATCCTATCTTTTACAGTGTATATATACACATTAATGCTTGGATTGGCTGTTATTTTGTTGTTTTTTACAGTATTTTGCTTTCACCTGGGTCTTGACATGTTGAAGTGAAGGCGAGGAAAAATGTTTAATAACAAAATGTATTAAAGGAACAAGTGTAGTTAAAAATAATATAGGTGTAAATGGACAGAAACATACCAACAATTGCTGGAAGTGATGTCGGATGTCTTCTGGAATGCTCAGTGATCTGGAAGAAGTGATAAAGTTGTCATAAACTTAGATTAAAGTTTAAAGATTAAAGATGGTTGAGGTTGTGCAGGGTGTTAGTGTTTGGTGTAAAGTCTGTCATCTAGATGTGGCCAGTGTGTTAGCGGATTAACGATTTCGCACACAGCAAGTCACCACTAATTACTGCCGCTTTGATCTGCGAGTTCCCATAAAGGCTTTTGATGGGGTAATATATTGCAGTCTGAACATGCACACACACATTACATTCTTATAAAGTTTCCATAAATTCCCCAGGGTTGATTTTACCAGCACAGGCAACCTGGGGTAATAAGTATTCCTTTAATGTTCATTAGTCTGTTTTTGTTGATGGTCGTCTGGTTCCAAAGCTTCCCACCCCCCTCTGCTTTCATTGGTCGTTTTGGACCTGGAGAGGGTGATTAGAGGTTGATTAGAGTAATTGGTCTTTTGGGTTAATGAAGGTATCTGAGCTATTATAAATGTGTCTCAAAGGAAGTCTGAGCAGCTTTGTGTCTTGGAAGGGATTACAGCATACGACTGACTACATAGTCACATTACACACTATGTGCTGCCTACTGTTTTTTTTGTTGTTGTTGTTGTAAAACTAGTTAAAGCGAACAATATATGCCACATTGTCACATGACCTCATTATGCTTGTCAGATAACCTCATTAGGATCATATTTAATTTTGTGAGTTGATTATTAGAAATAAATATGAATTGTTTGCTTTTTAATTCAAAATTGTGTACACATTTCTTCAATTTTGGCACTTTGATTAAATAGTAAATCAAGAAATATGTTAAAAATCACCATTGCTATTACTTATGGTACATTTTGGTGTACTGCAAACACTGCAAAGTAATTTTATTACTTTTTTGTCTTATTTTCTAGTATGAAAATGGCGATATTAAGTTTTGTTTTCTGAAAAAAGTATGGAAATTAAGTGAGGTTTATGCTTAAAACAAGAAAAATAAATGGCCTATGAGGTAAGAAAAAAAGAAGAAAAAAACCCTGCAAAAGCAGGTTTATTTTTTATCCCATTAGTATATATTTTTTCCATAAACATAAAACGGACTTAATTTCTCAAGAAACAACACATATGTTCTTTTGGAACAAAACGTCTCGGTTACGGATGTAACCCTCGTTCCCTGAGTAGGGAACGGAGACGTTCCGTCGGATGACGACGAATGGGGGTTTCGCTTAGAAGCCAATCAACTTCAAGTACTTCAAAACGAGCCAATGGCAAAGAAATGCCATGGGTCTGCGGAATTTGCATAGCGTAACTCCGCCTCACCTCGTGAGTATATAAGGAGAACGCTGGCAGCAAACCGGCATGTTTCTTCGCTGAGGAGCCAACCTGAGTTCAGGCGATCCCCGCGGTACAGCGGAAAGTGGCAGGAAGACGGAACGTCTCCGTTCCCTACTCAGGGAACGAGGGTTACATCCGTAACCGAGACGTTCCCTTTCGTTGTCACTCCGAGTTCCGTCGGATGACGACGAATGGGGATACCAGTCTAATCACGCCACTTCTCGGCTGTCTTCCAGTGCCCTGCGTAAATCTGAGATCCCTGTCGTGAGACTAGCACGGACGAAGGACTCCTATTTAACACAGGAATACCAAGGTACACTGGGGAGCATATCCCAGGTCTTAGGGAAGTATGCAATTACTGCCAACCCAGAGGGGGGGACTTAGAAATACACATATGACCCGAGGGATGCATATGGGGAATCACTGGGGTATCCAGCCGCAGGTGGAATATTTCAACCCCAGGGGTGGCAAGGTGGCTTGCCAAGGGAAAGACACATGCTCAGAGAGGCTTACAGTGGGAATACACATGTGGGGGTAGCTCCGGGAGGTACCATGCACACGGGAGGCACCTAGCCGACGCGCAGGCAAGAGACACTGGCGCCGACGTCAGGAGTGCTGGAGGAACTCAGGGCTTTCGGAGAAGCTCACCTGAGGAGAATATCGCACGTATCCAGTCCGTGGAGTGGAGTGGCGAGCAAGCGAAGACACCTGAGCGGGTCCGGTACTAGCTGGTTGAAGCGAGTACATGAGAGGACACTGGCTCCACTCGGAGATTGTAGAATCTGGCGAATGTGTTAGGTGTCGCCCAGCCTGCAGCTCTGCAGATGTCTGTTAGCGAGGCGCCATGCGCTAGAGCCCAAGAGGATGCCACACTCCGGGTGGAGTGGGCAGTCACACCAAGGGGGCACGGTCGACCTTGCTGCTGGTATGCCAAAGCAATGGCGTCCACTATCCAGTGAGACAACCTTTGCTTGGAGAGAGCCTTTCCCTTCAGCTTCCCACCATAGCAGACAAAGAGCTGGTCTGAGGTCCTGAAACACTGCGTTCTGTCTACATAGATGCGGAGAGCACGTACTGGACAGAGCAGTGCCAAGGCTGGGTCTGCCTCCTCCGGGGGCAGCGCTTGCAGGTTCACCACCTGGTCCCGGAAGGGAGTGGTAGGAACCTTGGGCACATATCCAGGCCGGGGTCTCAGGATCACGTGAGAGTAAGCCGGCCCGAATTCCAGGCACGCTTCGTCAACGGAGAATGCGTGCAGGTCCCCTACCCTCTTGATGGAGGCCAATGCAGTCAGAAGCGCCGTCTTCATTGACAGGAAGTTAAGCTCGACTGACTGTAAAGGCTCAAAGGGAGCACTACGCAGGGCGGATAAGACCACTGCGAGGTCCCAAGAGGGAACGAGAGGAGGGCGAGGAGGATTCAGTCTCCTCGCTCCTCTCAGGAACCTGACGATCAGGTCATGCTTCCCCACCGACTTACCTTCTATAAGATCATGCTGTGCGGCAATAGCGGCGACATAGACCTTGAGGGTGGAGGGAGACAGCCTTCGCTCCAACCCCTCTTGAAGGAAGGAAAGCACGACGTTGATCGAACATCTCCGGGGGTCTTCTCGGTGAGAAGAGCACCAGTTGACGAAGAGGTTCCACTTCAACGCATAGAGGTGTCTCGTGGACGACGCTCTAGCGGAAGTGATGGTAGCCGCCACCGCTGGTGGCAGGGTACTCAAACCTGCCTCGTCCCGTCCAGGAGCCATACGTGGAGGTTCCAAAGATCGGGACGAGGGTGCCATAGGGTGCCCCGTCCCTGAGAAAGTAGGTCCTTCCTCAGAGGTATGGGCCAAGGAGGTGCTGTCGCGAGGAGTACAAGTTCGGAGAACCAGGTCCGGGTGGGCCAGTACGGCGCGACCAGAGTGACCTGCTCCTCGTCCTCCCTGACCTTGCGCAGGAGTTGCGCAAGAAGGCTCACTGGGGGAAACGCATATTTGCGGCCCCGCGGCCAGCTGTGTGCCAGAGCATCCGTGCCGAGCGTGCCCTCGGTCAGGGAATAATACTGGGCGCAATGGGTCGAGTCGTGAGAGGCAAACAGATCCATCTGTGCGTCCCCGAACTGGTCCCAAATCAGCTGAACCGTCTGGGGATGGAGTCGCCAATCTCCGGGGAGGGGCTGAAGCCGTGACAGCTCGTCGGCTGCACAGTTCAGGGCTCCAGGGATGAAAATGGCTCGAAGCGACCTCAGATGCTTCTGACTCCATAAGAGGAGGTGGCGGGCGAGTTGTGACATACGGCGGGAGCGCAGACCACCTTGACGGTTGATGTACGCTACGGTCGCGGTATTGTCTGATCGGACTAGTACATGCTGGCCCGAGAGCACGGCTCGGAAGCGGCGCAGGGCGAGCTGTACAGCCAGCAACTCGAGGCAATTGATGTGCCATAAGCGGTGGGGTCCTGTCCAGGAGCCCGCGGCAGCACGTCCATTGCACATGGCACCCCAGCCCGTGGTGGAGGCATCTGTCGTTACAACAACATGCCGGGAAGCTCGTTCCAGAGGCACTCCTGCCCGTAGAAAGCTGAGGTTCCCCCACGGGGTGAAGGTCTGACGGCAGGTCGGAGTAACTGGTACTCGGAGGGTGCCGTGTTGCCATGCCCACCTCGGGACTCGGTCGCGAAGCCAAAGCTGAAGCGGTCTCATATGAAGCAATCCGAGCGGCGTTGCCGCGGCTGCAGATGCCATATGCCCCAGGAGCCTCTGAAAAAGTTTCAGTGGAACCGCACTCTTGCCCTCGAACTGTCTCAGGCAAGTCAGCAGTGACTGCGCGCGCTCGCTCGTAAGCTGCGCGGACATGGCGACCGAGTCGATCTCCATACCGAGAAAAGAGATCCTCTGCGCGGGGCAAAGTTTGCTCTTCTCCCAGTTGACCCGAAGGCCCAAACGGGCTACATGGCGGAGTACCAAATCCCTGTGTTCGCAAAGCTGATCTCGAGAGTGAGCTAGAATCAGCCAGTCGTCGAGATAGTTCAGAATGCGAACCCCGTGTTCCCGGAGGGGAACAAGGGCTGCCTCGACGACCTTCGTGAAGACGCGAGGAGACAGGGCTAGCCCGAATGGGAGAACTGCGTACTGATATGCCTGTCCCTCGAAAGCAACCCGTAGGAACGGTCTGTGTCGAGGGAGAATGGAGACATGAAAGTAGGCGTCCTTCAGGTCGATCGCTGCAAACCAATCCTGGTGCCGCACACATTCGAAAACGCGTTTGGCGGTGAGCATCTTGAACGGCAGCCTGTGAAGGGAGCGGATCAATACGCGCAGGTCCAGGATTGGCCGTAACCCACCGGTTTTCTTCGGGACAATGAAGTAGGGGCTGTAAAACCCGGACCTCATTTCGGCTGGAGGGACAGTCTCGATCGCACCCTTCGCCAGCAGGGTAGCAACCTCCGCTCTCATGATAGGGGCATTGCCACCGACCATAGTGGAGCGGACTCCCCTGAAGCGGGGAGGAGACCGCGCGAACTGAATCGCGTAGCCGAGCCTGATCGTTCGTGCGACCCAGCGGGACAGGTTGGGAAGCTCTATCCAAGCTCCCAAGGACTGAACCAGCGGGGTCATGCGAACCACAGACTTCCCGTCGGTGGGGCAGCGAGGCGGTATGACTGACCCAGACGTGGACGGCATAGCGGCCCGGTGTGGGGGTACAGTCATAGACCGCGTCCTGACAGAGCAGACCAGGGAAGGACGAACGTTCCACGGGGGTCTGCTCTGCCAGGGGTCTGGCGACAGAGGAGGATGAGAGTGGTACGGTCCGTGGACGGCGCGCACTGTCATCCGGCTCTGGGACAGAGGAGGACGAGGGGTGCACGGCCCGGGGGCGGCGCACCGTGTCGTCCGAGAACTCTGTGTGCTCAGAGATGAATGTGTCACTTCTCTCAAGATTCTCCCCCGGCCCTCCACCGGGGGAAGGAGTGGTCCTGCTACCACCTCCTGAGAAGTGTACATCATCCCTGAGCAGCCCGTCTCAGGAGCGCCGCTTGACCCGGCATTTAGCGGGGGGCGGGACTGGAGAGGGCTGGGGCGCCTTCCTACGGCCTCCTCCGCGACCGGGCCCGGGTGAAGGCTGCTGCTTGGGCCGGGCGGGAGGGGTGGGAGCCGTAGGAGGGCGCCCTCGGCGGGAAACAGACTGAGTATTCTGCCCGGTCGGCTGAGTGGAGGCAGCAGCGGGCCGTCGGGGCAGAATGTGCTTAATAGCCTCAGTCTGTTTCTGGGCAGTCGAGAACTGTTGGGCAAAATCCTCGACTGCACCGCCGAAAAGGCCATCTTGCGATATGGGGGTGTCGAGCAGCCGGGACCGCTCGGCATCCTCCACATCAGCAAGATTAAGCCAGAGGTGTCTCTCCTGGACCACGGCTGTGGACATCACCAGACCCAGGGAGCGTGCGGTCACCTTCGTCGCTCGGAGAGCAAGGTCGGTGGCGGCGCGCAGCTCATTGAAGAGCCCCGGGTCTGTCCTGCCCTCGTGCATGTCCCTGAGCATCTGGGCCTGGTAGACCTGCAGAATGGCCATGGCATGCAAAGAGGCGGCTGCCTGCCCCGCAGCTCTGTAGGACTTCGCCACTAACGCAGACGAGTACATACAGGCTTTGGATGGGTGCTTAGGCTCACCACGAGAAGAAGCGCTCTGAGGACACAGTTGCATCGCAACAGAGCGCTCAACCGGGGGGAGCCCAGTGTACCCACGGGCAGCGGCCTCATCGAGGGGAGGAAAGGCGGATGAAATCAGCGAGCGGTCACGGGAAGACATGGGAGTCTTCCAGGACTTCGAGATCTCATCATGCACGTCCGGGAAGAAAGGCATCGGGGCCTGACGCGGACGGGGGTCCGCAGCCTGACCCAAATACCAGTCATCCAGCCGCGAGCGCTCGGGGCAGGGCGGAGGGTTCCACTCTAACCCGATGCTCGCGGCGGCTCGAGACAGCATGGCCGTCATCTCTGGATCAGACTCTAGCACAACTGTATTCACACCCGAAGGTGGCAGCTGTGATGAGTCTTCACTTCCAGAAGACTCAGACCCACCTTGTGATGCTGCGATAGACATCGCGTCATCCTCTGGAGCGTCAAAGGAAACCTGCGGGACACCCGAAGATGATCCCGCCGGAATCCCCCGAACACTCACGGGTTGCAGCACTGGAGAGGATGCGGCTGGGCACGGACTGATAGTCGGCGCTTTGTTCCAAACCGTCATCCTCAGATCACCCTGGCCACCAGCCGAAGTACTAGCTCTATTTCTAGAGTCAGTAGATCGGGGTGTGGATGAGGGGACCCTCACTCTTGCGAGATCACCGAGTCTTGATCGTAATGCTGCGATGGTCATGTTCCCACAGAGAGAACATGAGTCATCCACGAGTGCTGCTCTAGCGTGATTAATGCCCAAACACACTATGCACCACTCGTGCCCATCAGAGTCATCAACGAGTCTACCGCAACCAGAAGTGCACGGGCGAGGCATCTTTAAAAAGACGTGCCGCGTGCAAGCTCTTTTGTGAGAAAAGAAACTCTGACTGTGTTGAAGCGCCCGGGGAGAAACACACTCGCTGTCGAATCACGGACAGAAAAGCAGGAAGCGCGTCCTCGCCGGAGATCGCCGTCACACCAACACCAGAGAATCTCGCTCGTCTGAAGAACTGACAGTACAGAGATGGCTGTGGAACGAAGGATTAACTTGGCTCCAAAGCGAAAACATGCCGGTTTGCTGCCAGCGTTCTCCTTATATACTCACGAGGTGAGGCGGAGTTACGCTATGCAAATTCCGCAGACCCATGGCATTTCTTTGCCATTGGCTCGTTTTGAAGTACTTGAAGTTGATTGGCTTCTAAGCGAAACCCCCATTCGTCGTCATCCGACGGAACTCGGAGTGACAACGAAAGGGAACTAAATGCATCGTGATTTTAAGAATGTTTAGATATTTTTAATGGAAAACAGGACCAAAAAGAAAGTGACTAAGAAAGTGACTTTTGGCAGTGAAATTGTGTACTGTACATTGCATTCTGGGATATGCAGTGTGCAGTTTATACTGCACTCTTTAGCAAAAAAAAAAAAGTGAGTCATCCAGGTTTCCCATGCATATAAAACATTTAATACTTGGCACATTATAGTTATTGCAAAAATAGTATGAGTAGTATGCAAGTTTGCTATTGAGAACAGCCAAGGTGTCTCCAGGAAGGTTTATCTATTTTTCTCTCATTTCCCTCGTTCACTCTATCTATCTAATGCACAGCTGGGTTTGTTATTTTGACCCTGCTCGGAGGGAGTCTGAATAATCACTGTGTATATGTCCACATATCTGTGTGAGAGTCGGATTAGATCTCACCCCGAGGGTGAGAAATGATGCCTGTCACCCGGAGTAAAATCAGCATATTAATAAAATAACCTCCCCCATTAACCACAGCACTCAGCGCAGAGAGGCCGTGTTTTGTTGGCTCGGCTCAGCTTTGGTTCTGCAGTAAAAGTGATTGGGACCAGGCTGGGTCGAGCCGATTGGGGTGCAGATCTGGCTCTATATTCTGCCGGCGTGTGTCTCCTGTGCTCTGACAGAGGGGTGAGAGGCCGGACGACCCCTCACAGGCTGCGGAATTGAACAGAGATACACTCACCGCAAGAGCTGTCTGAACTGACACACACCTGGAGAGAGCAGACAGCTCTATACAAACACACACACACACACACTCACGTATAGCTTTAAATGCACATACAAAATACTTTCCTCTGTGAAAGGATTTTGTATGTGTATATAAATACACATACAATTTGTTTGTGTATGTAAATGCACATAAATACCATACCATACACTCGCACTGTAAACACAAATATATATACAGTACACAAATGCACACAGATATAGGCTTATAAAAACCCATACAGCTATATGCACACTCGTAGGCAAATATGAAAACATACATATACTGTTAGTAGACATAAGCTGCTTGTCCATGTATTTTTATGCTAATTTTGGGTTTGGGCTATTGCGGTGGAATTTAATTGTTTTGTTAGGAAGATGTAAACTACGACAGATACACATTTACCAAAAAATATTGGTATATGCACATATATTTAAATAAATTACACAGTTGCTCTCCTACTGGCTTACTTCCATTCCGTTCCTTGTTTATTTTTTTTGTGCCATTTTCCCAAGAAGTGACAATGTTGTTTTCATTGTACATACGGAATAGTTTTGGTTCAGTTAGATTTTATATACACTACAGATCAAATGTCTGGGGTCAGTAAGATTTTTATTTGATGGAGACATTAAAATGTCTCTTATGCATTAAAAAAAAATGAGTAATATTATGGAAAAAGTATAATAGTCTTTTAAAAAACACTTTTCCAATTTAATATATTTTAAAATGTAATTGTTTATTGTGATTTTCTGCACCATTACTCCAGTCCACGGTAGTGTATCTGCATTTATTTTATATTCTATATGTGATATTATTATAATTTTTTTTACATCAATTAAAGTAACAACAGACTTACACCTTTAGATTTACATACACATTGAACAGTTCGACACAGACAAATAAACACGCAAAACATGCATGCGTTGCAGCTCTATACACACACAAAAGGCCATTGAAAAGCACTCGCATTGTTACATAAACACACACCTACGGCTCTATAGACATGCACAATCAGGCATAGGCAAACACATCAGAGCTCTATTAAAACATGCATAAACAAACACACACATGCTAGTCATTGAGTACAGAAGCAAACCCCTACACACAGTCACACACTGATACCATTACGTACAACAAACCGCTCAGGTTTTGGACATCTGGAAGATCCCACTCATCTAGTTGAAGTGTTTACACCTTTTAGACCGTGCCGTCCAATCAGCGCTCCACGTTCCAAAGCGTTCCAGCATGCGAGATGATCCGCCTTGCTTTTCCCAGAGAGAAGAACCCTCTTCCCCTCTCAAAAATTCCACCAAATGACCCACAAGCACGAGCAGATGGGGGCCGTGTGTTGAGGATGCAGATTTGTGTACATGATGGTTTTCTGATGGCGACTGCCAACATTTTGGAGCAAACAGAGGATAGCTGGCTGTTCGGTTCTTCTGAATTTGAGTAGTCGCATTTCTAAAGGAGGTGTTTGGTAAATTGGTGTTACACCGACGTACTTTGTGATTTTGACCTACTGTTTTGTTCTGATAACTCAAGTGTCGTTAGAAATCTAATCCCGTGTGTATAATGTCTGTAATTGCAGTATGATATTATTTTGACCTTTGTCGAATGCCGTAACTAAAGCTAGATTTCCTATTTGCGACCTGGTCCACCAGCCTGTACCTTTTTTATATATAATTGTAAATCAAACGCCATTTAGAAAACCAAACTCTTCTGAATAGTGCTAGGTCTGTGTTTCTGTGTGTGTGTGTGTGTCTGACTAAAAGCAGAGTTTGGACCGAAATGAGGAGAACTGTGGCAGACATAGTAATTTCAACTCCTGCTTCTCTCTCTCTAGAACAGGGCCAAAAGAGACATCCAATCTGTGTCTTTCTTTCTGTCTCCAGCTCTCGGAATAGGAATACACACTGAATATGATTGTCATATATACAGTTGTCATGTCTTCTGTGTGCTTGATGCTGTACACACACATGATGTTATTTAGGGAAGTGATAACCACATTCTATAATCAGATTCAATAAATGAACATATCAACTGAAAAAGTACTCATCCACCCATTTATCTGGGACCATTAAACCTCAAACAGTTATTTTAGTTGTATTTATGTACTACAATGTTAGTTATTTAATAATATTATGAATTGGCTTTGATTTTAAAATGATTTATGTTTTAATTTAAGTTTAAGGTTTATGGCTTTTTATGGCCTTTTGACATTTTGTTGTCTAATGTCTAATTTTCTTTTACGTTTTTCAATTAAAACATTTTCAAGACTAAAGTTTATATATGCTCAATGAAACCTTGAAAAATGTACTTAATTGTAAGTTATCAATATTTTGCATGTTTTAGCATGTTTATTATTTTATTCAGCATTCCTGAAGTTTTCATTAAAAAAAAACAATAACAATAGTGAACCTAAATAATAATAATAATAATAATAATACATATTAGTATTTTCTTTAATTTTTGATTTTAGTTTTTCTTAAAAAAAAAAAAAGTTTAAAGTTTCCATTGAAAAAATAACTAATAACTAATAATTCTGTATTTTACAGCATACTAAATTCAGCATTTTGGCTGCAGTTATGTCGTAGTACGTTTTACAAACATATTTTGGTCTGGTTAAGGTTATTATAAACATTTTGTTTGTAAATATATTCAAATGCTTTATTTAAGTTTTAATATGTGTAATTTGTACATTTGAATGAGATTCTTCAGATGTTTCAAAAGTTTAGTCATTACACTACATTGTGGAATTTTATGGTATTTTATTTTTTACATCTTTTTTCTTAAACGACTCGGGGGATTTACTCCTTTATAGATATATGTGCTTCTCACTTTCAAAACTTTGCAGTGGCTATATGACCTCTGTTTATCCGTCTCTCTCTTTCTCCCTGTCGCTCTCTCTCTCTGCTCCCTCTGTTTGTCTCTGTCTCTCGTTGTCCCTCTGCTCTCTCAAAAGTCATCGAGGACACAGCGGTATGAAAAGTGAGTGTGTTTTAATGCTGGTTAATTACACATTTGAAGAGCACAAACAAACCCTCCCCTCGGCGCTGCCGCTCAGAAGTGTCACGGCTCCATCTCTGTGATCTTCATGTTTACACCATGTACACAAAGCTATAAAAACAGGAGAGCTCTTCGCTAGCTTTGCTCTGATGGAGAGAGCACTTTTTGGCTTCATGTTGAGGGAGGATAAACTCTGACCGTGCGTTCTGTAAGAACACTAGATGCCTTTTAACAGAGACTTTAAAGTGGAACCTTTGAGCTTTCAGCTACTGTGAAATCATCAGTCCATGTGATTCTGTACGCCCACTTATACAAACACACTATTTATTAGTGTTTGATATGGCAACATCACTAGTAGTCTACTGTTGCTCATACTGAAGACTGGAGGGTTGTTCTTAAATTGTGCTGCTTGTTGAGGAGATGTGTAATCTTACTTTTCTAAGAGGCTGGACTTGCTAGACTCATCAATCCATCTATTTATCTTTCCATCATTCTATCATTCGATCTATCCATCTATTGTTCTGTCACTCTGCCGTTCGGTCTACCCATCTATCCATCGTTCTATCTGTCTGTCTATCGTTCTGTTTGTCTGTCTGTCTGTTTATCTTTATGTCCGTCTATATTACCATCCATCCATCCATCCATCCATCCATCCATCCTTCCTTCCGTCCGTCCGTCCGTCCATCCTTCCTTCCTTCCGTCCGTCCGTCCGTCCTTCCTTCCTTCCTTCCTTCCTTCCTTCCTTCCTTCCTTCCTTCCTTCCTTCCCCTCTTCCATCCATCCATCCATCCATCCATCCATCCATCCATCCATCCATCCATCAATCCATCCATCCATCCATCCATCCATCCAAATCCTTGGAATTGCAGGATACATATTTTAGAATATTTTTGATACTTGAGACTAAAGTTGATACTAAACATAACTAACTCCATCATTTCCATATCATTTTCATGGGGGAAGTAAGCTTTATAGCTCTGATGGATCCGTGTCTGAGGCTTGAATGAGCGGGCCTGCATTCTCCTTTGAGCTCTGCTTAATGTATTTCAGTTATTTGGAGCAAACCACATGTTTTTCAGGGTTCTTCTGCTTCAGTAGCCCGTCAGGTTAGCAGTAAGTGTGGGTCAGTCATTGATCGGGTCAGGGTAATGGTTTGGAAAGCCTACACCAGCACCAGAGGCCCCGTACACGGCCCATAGCCAGAAACATACAGGGAGAAATCTGTTTCCCAATCAATCAAACTGCTCAGCACACAGGCCAATGATTGATCGACTGCTAGTTCACTGCTGCACGCTTTGGTTCTGACCCAGATAAGAGGCTTTTCCCCCCCTGATTTTGACATTTTGTTTCATCACAGATTATCACTCATGTTTGTTAATGGTTGAATTGCAGTTGTTGCGTGTTATTTCGAATGAATGCAAGTGTGCAGTGCTTTGTTCATGTATGCATTTAAATAAAGTCAAATCTGGAAGACAGAAAGATATCACACAAAAGTGATCATCATTTACTCGCCCTCATGTCATTACAATCCTGTATGTCTGCCATAGTTCCATGGAACAGGAGATGTTCACTTTAAGGGCCCTATCATACACCGTGCACAGCGCTAGGAGCGACGCAAGTGTGTTTTGCTAGTTTCAGCCCGACGCAGTTATCATTTTCACGTCCTGCGCCACGTTGTTTAAATAGCGCCCATCTGTGCGCCCATGTGTGCTGGTCTGAAAACAAGGAGTGTTCGGGCGCATTGATGGCGCGTTGCTATTTTGAGGCAACTGAAATAGACTGTGCCATTGACCAACTGAAACCTGGTCTAAAGTCAATGGTGCAGTATTATTATTATTTTTTTGTTATTTAAAGAGGGCATTAGTAATATACGCCTATAGGCGGGTGCACAACTCTGATTATTACACACTCTGGGCAAACATGTGCACAGCAGCAGCACACAAACATGCCAAATATTAAAAATAAAAGGATAACAATGTTAAAGATCATTTTTGTGTACATAAAGACATGGTGGAATCTGGCTTGTCCCGTAGATGGTCTGTTTGCGTGCTTTAACCTCGCACACGAGCAGATCCGTTTCCTCTCTGGAGAAGCGTTCAGTCTTTCCACTTGCAAATTCCACCATGTAAATAGCGAATCCGTCATGGTGCGAGCGCAACTGGCTTTTAAAGGGAATGGGAGATGAGACTCTGCATATTTACTGCACGTTACACCCAAAACACACCTATTACTCATTAAGAGAATAGGGACAACCCTTTTAGACTGTGCACCGGATGCGCCGACCATTTTTCCCGCCGTTTAACTAGCAAAAGTGGATTCAGACACGACCTAAGTGCACTTGTGCCCTGCGCTTTAGACCATTCGCTTAGATCCTTAAAATAGGGCCCTGAGAGTTGAATTGAAACATCCTAAATTCTCGTCCTCTTTGAAAACAGCACAAACATCATGTGGCTTATTATTAGGGTACATTTATGTTAGGGGTGTGCAAAAAAATCGATTCACATTTGAATCGCGATTCAATCTTTACCGATTCAGAATCGATTCATAGAATTCCAAAAATCGATTCATTTTTTTTTTTATGGCGTGCACGGGCGGAGTGGCAATCGGGTGAGTCGGGACTTTTACCGGTGGTCCGGTAGTGTTTCGAGGCTGCGAGGGCCGGTCTGATAAATAGTTACATTGCAAGTTCTTGCCGCCCCCTGGTCAAACTGTGCAGCCTCTCTGCTCAACCCGTGAATAAATGCATCGATCCGCAGATCTATATGTTTGAGTTCTTAATGGTCTGTAGATCTTTTGCCAAGCGTGTCAGAGGTTACGGGTTCTAAACCGCAGTCGTATAGTTTTTTCTCTCTCTCATCAAAACCGAATATGTTCATCACGTTTGTGTGCATTGTATTTTGTGATTTCACCGGAGTCTCCACAACGGCGATAGATTGAAGCGTGCGTCCGAGTGAAGACTGCGCGAGGCGAGCCACAGAGAACACTGTATCCATGACACTGATAGCAGCGGCAACGAGCGCTCAGCTTGATTTAAAAAACAACATATCTCTTATTTAATAGCGAACTAAATGAATGCTCTGCTAGTTAACTGGAGATACCCGCAAATTACGCCTATGAACAACTTCACTGGATCTAAACAAATCAATCTAACCATAGATGCTACCAGTAGCGGTGGCTTTTTTAAATCTATTTAAAATATTTTCGCAAGGGTTATGACATTAGTATATATTTTTAGGAAATTCAATGTGCCCAGTCGAGTTCACATTTCAACAGTCAACCTGGTAGCTGAAGTACTCCTTACACCTAGGGTTGCCACCTTTGATTTGTGAAAAACCGGGACACTTTGAGGGGGAGGGGTCAACCAGGGGCGTTTCCAGCTTTGAAGGACATCAAAAAAGAGAACAATCCCGGGAAAACCGGGACGGGTGGCAACCCTACTTACACCACATTTAGCATAATTGTTTGTTTGATCTGACTACAGCACTTCAAACCTAAATGTAAAAGCTTTTTATTTAAGTTTTATTTTAAACTTGAATTAAATGTATTTGAAAGCTGGCCAAAGCTTGGCACTTTGCACTTTTTAGTTGCAAAAGTTTTTATTTTTGTATGAAGACATATAAAGTAATATCAAACTACATTTAATTTGTTGTGTTTCTTTTCTTTTAAATTATGTCTACTGCAATCAGTCACATAGGAAAAAGTAAACTACATTTATATACTGCAAATCGTTTTTTGAATCGAGAGTCGTTTTTGAATCGAAAATCGATTTTGAATCGAATCTTGAGACAAAAAATCGGTATCAAATCGTAACATTTTCTGAATCGTGCACCCCTAATTTATGTTGTTCCCATTCACTTCCATTGCATTGAAAAGAGACACCTTCTGCTTAATATCTTTTTGCAAAAAAGCTGTATCTGATCCTTTAAACAGACAAACATATGTTGATAAAGAAGGAGGAACAAATTAGTCCATTTATTATTTCTGAGATATTTATTATGGGGTGTTTTAAGAAGCTCAAATGGTTAGAGCAGAAGTCCATATTATAGAAAAAGACAAAGCCAGTGTCCCGTCACCTCAGATGAAGTGGTTCACGCACCTCAGACTTGCTTGTTTAGCTCTCCCATGCTGGCTGCAGGCACTACAAACAGCTGTCATTTACCGGCCGAAGCCACTGGCTCAGGAAAGGACCAAAACAACAACAACAACAACAACAACAAAAACACCCCACTGTGTGTGTTTGTGTCAGAGAGAAGAAGCCACCGATGCTTTCTAATCATCTTTGTGGCACCTTTTATATCTGCTGCATACACCAGTTTGAGCAGGTTAAAGTGCAGTGCTGGAGAAACATGCTAGGTTTAAAAAAAAATGCTGTTCTTATGAACTTTCTATTCATCAAAAGAATTTGTATCACGTTTTCCACAAAAATAATAAACAACTGTTTTCAACATTAATGGTAAAAAGAAATGTTTATTGAGCAGCAAATCAGCATATGAAGACTGGACCAATGATGCTGAAATTTTTGGAGACAAAAATAATTTTTTAAATATATTATAATAGAAAATAATTATTTTAAATTGTAATAAGATTTCACAATATTACTGTTTTATTGTATTTGTGACCAAATAAATGCAGCCTTGGTGAGCATAAGATACTTCTTTCAAAAACAAGACCAAACTTCTGAACGGCACTCTATGTATGTATTCAGTAGGTCAGGCAATCCCAAAATGCATTGCAGTGAGTTCCATGAAATGTGTGTACAGAGTATAATATTGGACTGACATGATCATATTCTTCGGATCTTGTTGGTCAGGATAATTTGTCAAGCTGCTTTGCAATTATGTTTTGTAATTAAAATAAGTTCGAATTGTATTATTACTAAACATTAGCTATTGATTTCATACCAGTCAAGACTTGAGGTTGTATTTTGGTGATTATTCCTCCTTAGAAGGCAGCTGCCAATGTAAGCAGTCATGCTATGGTGAGGAATTAGCAACCATTCCCAGTCTGGTCTGTATGATTGTAAGAGTGATAAACAGAGCTCTCTCTGTGTGGAGTGTGAATGTGAAAGAAAAAGGAGAGGACAGTTGGGACCCATAAATACACACGCCTGCGGTGTGTGCGTGTATATTATTATCTCCACTCTCTCTCTGACAGTGCTGATTTGTAGATTGGCTGATAGTCTGTTGTTTGTTTGGTTATTTATTCAGGAGTAGTGCTCTCCATTCTCTGAGCTGTCTAGTGCATATTTAATGCGCTGCTTTAGAAGCTCATATTACCTAGCGCTCTGTCTTTTAGACTCAGATATATGTGTGCTAGCATGTCCTGAGGTTTGTGTTCCTGAAGTGTGTGTACACACAGCAGTGAAAATGAGATGGGTTTTTCCAAGAAAGATGTGAAACGGGTCAGAACCGAAGAAATAAGGCAGGAGAAGCTGTTTCTGAGTTTTACCATAGGCCGTTGTTTTTTTGTTTTTTTGGGAACATGAATAAAGCAGAGACACCAGAAAAGCATCTTCACAAATTACTTCTGGTTTTTGATTGACTTGAGACCTCAGAGGCCTGTGGAAACACAATCCAAACAGCCAAAAGTGCAGCAATCAATGTACCACGATAAACCCATTTGTTTGAGCAATAGCAAAACCAGTTTTGCTTAAATTAATAATTTATGGCAAAAAATAAATATATCACCTTAAAGCAACAGGCCACAAAAGATTTCATTAGAATAATTTTAAAAGGGTCATGACATGTTCTTTAAGGTTCACTTATAATGTTAATATAGTTTTTTGAACAAAAAAAATATATATATACATACATACATACATAAAACGATTACTTTCAACCCTCATTCTGACCCTCTTTCTGAAATGATCCGTTTTTAAGGGGGCGGCTCTTTTAACCCTCTATGGGGACGGATTGGGCGGTACCGCCCAAAATGGCATACTTTTACAAATGTGTAATTATCTTAAAAACTATTAATGATAGAGAGGTGCGGTCTTTTTTACCGTCTTCCTCAGATTCCGCTGAAAACAGTGATAACTTACCCGGCTTGTAAATATACACACTTCCTTGTTGCGCAATACCACTGTGTAAAAGACCAATGAAATCGATGTTGTTTGGCAGATTCCGCGAACAACAACCAATGGAAAAATTGCCGATGGAGAAATATTTTTCTTACCCAATCAGAGCAAGGTTACCATGACGTTTCTAGCAAATCAGAGGACTCTGTAGCCTTGCAAGGGGTGGTACTATATAGTTAGGGATATGACGCAAACAGCGTTGAATGGAGAGAAGGAGAGAGAGCGAACGGAGGCTTACGGAGCGGATTATCAGAGATTTATATGAGAGAGAGACAGAACAATTATAATATATATATATATATATATATAAATATACACATACAATTATATCATTATTTATTGTTTTAGCACTTTTATGATGGCAAGCAGTAAACGATTTACGGTAGAACAAGCTCTGGAACAATTACTGAAGAGTGACGAGGAGAAAGCATTGCTTAGAAAATTCTAAGCATTCCTAAGAAAAACGCCTAGGACTATTTGTAAATAAAGTTACATTTTTCATTGTTCTTTACACATTTTATTTAACAATTACACATGTCTGTCAAGCAAAGGCTTTGACAAATATATTTTTTGTTCAAAAACTGTTCACTATTGTTGTGTGATGTGTGATTTTCAGAAATAAATGACAAAAATCTCATTTCCGTTTTTGAAATTCTCTAGTTTATAGTACATTTTTCACTCATACTTCCTTTATAAACACATTACATGCATGCTTATGTTAGCTTAGGGTCTTCTGAATCCATAGATACCAAGCAAGAAATAGAGAAAACGGACCAAAAAGGGCTTAGTCCCCAGAGGGTTAAGGCTTGTCAGTAAACAGCCATTGTTGTGATTGGCTAACGTCATTGCATAGGAAACAGTATCAAAGCCCACACGCTATTGCACGTGAGTAAGTGTTTTAAAAACCCTATCAATATAAAACCTTCATTTACAGTCAAAGCATTATGAAATCATTTACTTACGGTCTGTGATGCATCTGCTATCAGATCCAATACAATTGGCTGCTTCTTCTTTCAACAAAAGTTTCTTTGCTAACTCTCCATTACACTGTACCTCATTTACACAGCAAAATGCTCCGAACAAACATGCAATCCTCTGATTCGTTCCGGGACGCCATCAAAATAAACCATCCACTTGTTTCTGATGCTGGGATCCTTCTGAAGTCTGCACATAGACACAAATGAGCTGTTTAAACTGGACACGTCAAAGCAAATTTCTTTCATTCTTCCATTCTTCCATTTGTCTTGTTGTCGACAGACTCAAGGGCGTGGAACATGTCAGAAACTGAACACGCATCTGTATATTGTATCAGGTGTATACAGCGCTAGTGATTATTATAATGGGTTTTATTTGCTTTTGACTCGACACATCACTCACATCCAGTGTAGGCAAATGTCAGCTGTTAAGCTCTATTAAATAAATGTTTGGTTTATAATGAGGAGGACGTTTTAAACTGAAACTTGCCGGATGTTTTAATGATACGCTGACCTCTTATATGTCAAAAGATCAAGCCAAATTTGATTTCTCATGTGATGACCCTTTTAACACAGTTAAATAGCCATTGTTTTTATTCAATTTCTTTTGTCCTTTTCCAGTAAAACAATCTCTAAACACCTTTGACACACGATTAATTTACTTGAGAAGCAAAATTGTGTAAGAGCGAGGCAAAACCATCCGTTTTATATGAATAACAGTCTGCATATTCTAGGCTGCGTACTTTAATTTAGTCAGTCACTTAGTCTGTATTTCTTGTAGTTGAATGAATGGACCCATTCCTATGCTGTAGTAGCAGTGTGTGTGATTTATTTCACTTTGCTCTCAGAGGACTGAATGTCGCAGTATGTTTTTATTCTTTTGTAATTGGTTAACCATGCTGAAAACGTATTGCCACGCTTGAAGCCTTTGTGTGATGGCCCATTTCTATGCAAACCACATGCATGCACAGCACTAATACACACACACACATACACAGAGGCTGGATGGCCTCCTCATTGTGTATTGTGTGCAGGCAGCTTTCAGACAAGCCTAGTTGACCCTTTCACCGCCTGTGACATTGAATGGGATGGAGGGGGCGAGTCTCTCATTCTCTCTTCTTCATCAATCACACCATCCCTCTCTTCATGGATGGATGTGAACGTCTGGATTCGGTCTTTTCCACAGGTCTCCAGTTCAGCATCGTTGAGCTCACGACACGCAGCCATTAATATTACAAATATTCAAATAACTGTATTTAACATTCAAGGGAGTGGTGGACAGAGAGAAGTTCACTAGCTGCTGTCTGAGTTACTGGAGAGAGACATGTTGAAATAGATAGATCCATATTGACTGTGTTATTAATGCACTAATGATCTGAGATGTAGTAAATATGGAGGTTTATGCTGATCTGTTCACTGCAACCGTGTTTGATATTTTGGTAATTTTGGTCTGGTTTCTCACATAAACTTATCATACTTGTATTTACTTTTCAGAGCTTGACTTTTTTAATCCTTATCCATCTCATTTGGGTTTCAGGTTAAACAGAAAAAATCATTCAAGTTTGGAACGACATGAGGATTATTTAATTTATGGGTGAACTAACCCTTTAATATTGCTTCTGCCAAGCAGAATAGCTTTTTCTGATAATTATGATCTTATGCACAGATAATCTCTGTAATATCTAAAAATAGTTTTTATAATTATTAGCACAGTATAATCTTTCACACTTATTATAGTAAACGGATGGAACAAATCACAGTGCCATTTATCCCTCCTCTTTTTCATCATGGCGAATTTATATTATTGTTCAGTGTTTCATTTGCTTTGAGATCCTATTTTGACTTCATATTTTGGCTAAGTTTCTCCACCTGATTGGTTGACGATAAGCAGGCTTTGAACGCTGGTTTGAAATGTTTCTTCTGATGATGATGGCTTTTAATATGGAAAAGGATTCATATCATTATTCTTCCTTTATGGATGCAAATGACGTTGCATTATTTGAATATTCATTCTGATTGGTCAGAATGAATAATCATAATGCAGTGCATCTGAATTATTTGCATAAACAAAATAATTTCATTAAAACAACAGTTAATTTGATTGCTTTGGTTTGGTTTATTTGAATGCATTTCTCTGGCTCTCAATCTCAAATTGTAAAAAAACCAAACAGTTGATATATTATTGTAGGGTGTGGTTTTTCTGTTGCAAACTGAGAGTTATTGAGATCAGCAGAGTTATTGAGATTATTGAGCTTTACTTGGGATAATTTCGTTTTGCAAAACGAGATATATTTGTAATTTGAATATTTAACATGTTTAAAAATGTCTATTTTTAAGTGTTGGTCTATTTAATTCGACATCTAAATAATTCATTGTTTTGTTAATGACAGTTTTCTTTAAGAATTTGTAATAATGCTGAAAAGTCAATACAAATTATTTATGAATAATAGTAGAATAATAATTAAGAAATCATAGCAGAATAACTCAATTGTAAGTTATATACAAACTAGCATTAAAATAATGGTTGTTTGGATATCAATAATTAAGTTCCTCTGCTATGTCTGAATGTCTCTTATATAAGGGCATTATAACACTTGATGGTCCCCTTTAGATATTTTGTTTACTATAATGGCGCTTTTCCATTATCAGTCCCAGCTCGACTCGACTCGCCTTGGCTCGCCTCGCTTTTCGCTCCGTTTTCCATTGCAGAAAGTACCGCCACAAATAGTACCCGGTCGTCATAGTGACGCCTTTCGTTCCTCGTTGCCCCATCAAGCTCTCGCTGGATCCTCTCTTCGGCAACCAAACAAAGGAATGTCTGCACCTCCTCGTTTGACCACGGCGTATTCTTCCGAGTTGCCATAATAATAGTAGTAAGTTTAGTAATATCTCTCGCCAAACTATTTAAAAATGGCGGGGTTATTCTGGATACTCCATCTGGCGCGTGCAATGATGACGCAGTGAATAGTGACGATTCTCTCTGACCAATCAGCAGTCGGCATTGTTTTCACGTCACATTTTAGTATCGCCTCAGCTCGCTTAGAACCTCGCCGGAGGTGGTACGAAAAAAAGTACCCGAAAGCAGGTACAGGTACAACTTTCACACAGTGGAAAACCAAACAAAGGCGAGTCGAGTCGAGTCGAGTCGAGCCGAGCCGAGCCGAGGCAAGCTGGTACTGTGTAGTGGAAAAGCGCCATTAGCAACCTTGCACCTACACCAACAACTAACTCTCATTAGACTGTCTGTTTAATACCTGCTAACACTTTATTGTGATGTTCCCCCAACAGACATTCTACTGACTCTTTTTAAGTAGATGTCAACTTATTCTACCAACCCTAACCCTACCCCTAACAGACACGTTGGTGCAATGTTACTTATTGTCAACAGAATGTCAAAATATCAGCAGTGGCAGCTTGGTGTTGCATTTTCATGACAACACGATGCTTTTTTTTCCTGTAAAGAACATCATTAAGGGCGGCAGCGCTGCCGTGAGGAGGCCATTTGGGTATTGTGACTGCTCGCGCATTCGAAAACATTCCCACAATGCACCAGGGATTTTCACAGCACGGCTGTTGGTTTGTATGAGCGGGAAAAAGCGGAGAGGTATTTGAATTCTAAAAGCGAGTAGAGGTGGCCTTCATTCTGTGAGCGTCTGAATGAAGAAATCAGAAAAAAGGCAGGAAGTCTGCTCATGTGTGGCACATTCAGAAGGTTCCTTTCAGTTCCTCCTGTGTCTGAATGCTGTTCGAGACGACATTAATACGCTATTAGAGTGTACAAACACACACAGCCTAATGATGGCCATTCGCACACTCACATACTGTGAAGTCACCTTGAAACCCAATTAAAGAGCTCTCTGACCTCTCGGAGCTCTGGGCCCTATTATGTGGCTTGAGAAAAGGCCATGGTGACACGACAAATGAAAAAGGGAAAGAGACAGACGGGTTAGAAAGACTCCTGGCATGAGAGTGTGCTGAATAGCCTGAATAGGTGAAGAAAAGTGTCGCTTTTAATGAAGAGCCACATCATCCTCATCATCCACTTCCTCTCGCTCTCTTTGTTCCCTTCTTTACGGTGGCCTTTTTTCCCTAAATTCATTCATTTTCTGCTCTAATTGACTAGTAAGTTAAACTCAATCACACACATACAGGCGGAAAGTTAGTTTTGCAGATGCTTAGGACTTACCACTGCTTGGTTTGACACCCCAGATTCATTACTTGCTCCTTGGTTTAATAACATATTAAGTATTTGCAATATATTCAGTGTTATTTTGTTGTTGGCAATCTAAAATGAAGCAACATCATGAATATTGTGATTTTCAGCCATTAGGTTTTCTTAGCCCCGTGCCAGTAGGCTGATTTTGTGTCATGACTCGTGATTTTAAGAACGCTAAGACAGCGATATTATAATGCCGTGTCTGATTTAATCTGTTACAAAAGTGCTGATAGAGTTGGTAAGTTTGATTCATTTCCATGATTCAGTTCTTTTGAACTGTCCACTTCAAAAAAGTCCCCTCGTGGCATTTTGTATCATTTTAGAGTAAACAGATAAATGCCCAAATATATTTGGACACTTAAGCCACACTTAAAAATTGCTTGCCTTTGCATTACATAACTCAATATAATAACAAATGGCATTTATTTGAAAGAAGATGGTACAAGCACATTTCAAGCTACACATTTCAGAAAAGTAGGCCTAGTTTTAGTGTAAAATGTATAAATTGGTCAAAATTAAGAGGAAACCGTATTTGGGTTCTTTCTTGGTTTAATGTTTTGTTTCTTGATTTATTTATACACAGTCTATACTTGTACTTTTTTTATATGTGACTTGTGTGAAATGTGTAAATACTAGTTCAGGGCCACTGTATATTACATTAAGTCAATATAACAATTTGAATACTTATATCATGTAAAATTAAATATAAATATTAAAATTAGGGTTGTCAAGCGATTACATTTTTGTATCTAATTAATTACTTTAGCTTTAGAAAAATTCTTTTTTTTATTTGATTCAACATAGAATGTGTTACACAAACGTTCAGGCTTCGGCAGCCATGAGGGTGAGTAAATAATGACTGAACTTTATTTTTTGGGTGAACTATACATTTATTTCTTAACTATATCATGATATAAATATGAGAATATGGGCTTTTTTGCCCCGATATCTTCAATTTTCGGGGCATTCTAACTGCATTCCATAGGCTCCATCACGCAGATAGCTCTGAAATCAAACATACACAGTTCCCTCACTTCTTGTCACCAGCTCTGTCCAGTATGTCATAATGATGGAATATGAAGCATGTAATCTGCATGTTTAACTCATGCATGTCTTTGCCCTGAAGGAGCTCATCTCCATCTTCAGTCCTGCAACCCTGGATTCACCCTAAAGCGCACATTAGTAGTCATAAGCAGGGGCGGCTCTAGGGGTGGGCCAAGGAGGCTTAAGCCCTGAATGTTTTGTTACCTTTTCTTTCTCATAGAGCTTAACAATTAATCAGAAAAATAGTTGCGATTGCGAATACATCTGCCGCAATTACCTAATCGCGAATAGTGCATATTACAGCATTATATTTATATTTTCTCCCTTTGCATCAAAGGTACTTCTAATGTGCTTTTGCAGCATTGAGCATTGTAGCCAATCACATGTCCGTTGAACTGAACGGCCAATCAAAGACATTTAAATTAAATTGTTGCTATTTACACGTGATGCAAACACTATTTGCAATTTATTACTCTTGAAGTACCTACTTACTTCGATACGACTGATCGTTTCTCTAGATAAGACCCTTATTCCATGGCTGGGATCGTGTAGAGCCATTTGAAGCTGCATTGGAAACTGCAATTTGGACCTTCCACCCATTGGTTGCCATTGAAATCCACTATATGGGGAAAAATCCTAAGATTGTTTTCTTCAAAAACCTTAATTTCTGACTGAAGAAAGAAAGACATAAACATCTTGGATGACTTGGGGGTGAGTAAATTATCAGGAAATTTTAATTCTAAAGTGTTTTTTAATCCCTTAAATTTTAAAGTCTTCTGAAGCCACTTACTAGTTTTTAAGGCATCATACACTGAAATTGTTCTCTTTAGTCGTAGCTCTTCACATTTGTGTACATTAAAATATGGTGTGAGAGGTGTAAGTCTGACTCTCAGTGATGCTGAACACTGTGTCTCATAATTGTGCCCTAGATTTAAAGGTGAGGAAATACAAAAGTTATTTTTGAGTTTCAGTAAATAAATAACGACTTATATTTTCAGTCTGAAGCTTGTTGACCAAGGAAGTCATGCTGGTTCAATTTCAGCATGCTAAAATCCCATGCTGGGGATCCAAACTCCGAAAGCTGAGGCATTTATGAATGTTGACAAATTTGTATGAAATATTCAGTGTTGTTTTGTTGGTAATGGCAAATTATGGAACATCATAAATATTGTGAAGATTTTTGGACATTAGTCAAGGCAAGGCAAGTGTATTTATATAGCACATTTCATACACAATGGTAATTCAAAGTGCTTTACATAGAATAAATTAAAATAATTAAAAGAAATAAGAATAATTAAAAGTATATAAAATATAAAATTGAATTAGAATAATAAAAAATAATAAAAAAAACATTAGGTTTTCTGAACACTGTGTAACTTGTGCATTTGAGAACGCTAAGACAGCAATATAATGATTGTGTCTCTGATTTAATCTTAGATGTAAAAGGCTCACTCTGCCTCTAACCGTCCTGGAACATTCACGAATGCTAAAGTACTACTTCATCAAAGACTGCACAGTCGTTTTATGTTTAAAAGAAACAAAACGCACATTTCAAGCGACAGTCGCTAGAACAGGTGGGCAAGAACATAACTCAATATTGTCGCACCAGGGGTCCTTAGATCTGTAACCACTACTGGGTGGTTGCTGGGACACTCACATCAGGGGCCCCTTTTGGCCCCGGACTGGCGACGTCCACACAGCCGACAGCATTTCAGAGACAAATTATTGATCACAGAGCGGCATTGAGAGCGATTGCGAGGATCCCCTGCCACGGCTGCCTACTTCAAATGCCTGCGCAAAATATCAAATAGCTGTAGGGAAATGAAAGAGACGATGGGATGGTCGTGACTGTAAAAATCAGGAAAAAGGAAAATGAGTAGCGTACTGACAATTCCTAACTGTGTTTTTGTTTACATGGCAGTTCATGAATGCTGAATTAGCAAAGGCTTCTAGGTTTTCCTTTCTCTTTCATCTTGTCTGTATCTCTCTCTTGATCTTTTTCGTTCTGGAGACTTGTGTGTTGCCACAGCAGACAGCAACTGCACAAATTCAGTTTATGAATGTATATAATCACACTGTATCTGAGGGTGTAAAAAAGAAAAAAACCTTGGCAATTGAACCAAATTTAATGTAATTGCAAAAATAATCAGTGATGGGAATTGCCGTTACTAATGGCATTACTTTTTCCAGTAACTAGTAATCTAATTGATTACTCTTCTCATCTTAATAACACCGTTCCCGTTACTGCCAAAAAATGCGGCGCGTTACTATAACTGATGAAGCTGGGGTTTTTTTTTTTCATCAGACCAACTAGATCTCTGAGCGAGAGGCAAATACTTTTTTTTACTGTTCTTCCTTGGTTAGTGGGTAGAGCTCGAGACAAGCGCATAAATGCTGACGACTGAGGTAGAGTAAAATGTCATTGTAAGCCAATCAGAGGTAGAGTTGGGCGGGTGTTCGAAAGCACGCATAGTAGTAGGCATTCGGCACTTTTGACTCAGCTCACTGAAAAGAGCCGGCTCTTTTGGCTCACAAACGGCTCTTTAAATGACTTTGACTATAATATTTAAATTTTTATTACATAATTATTTAATTTCTATAGGCTAAATTTGTAAAAATAGAGTCGGCTCTTCAGATATGCGAGCCAGCTCCCGACGTTCACCTAAAAGAGCCGGCTCTTAGAGTCGGCTCATTCGCGAATCGCGAACGACCCATCAAAAGCTCATTCGCGAACGAGTCGATCCATCATCATCACTAACGGCTAACGCTCATGAATTGCGAACGACCCATCATTCATAACGCATAGTCGGACAGGACAGGACACACAATGAACAACACAAGCAAGCCAGTCAGTCAACGAGAGACAGGTATGGCGACGAGCTTAACAAGCTTAATTTAATTTTGCCCAGTTGTGGCCTGTTGAGGGGCAATAAATATCAAAAGTTCCAAAACATCTATTGTGTTATTTGCATTGATCCACTATATAAACATAATATCTACATGGCATTTGATTGGAGGCTAGTCCCACAGCAACATTTATTTTTTTTAGATGTGTGTACAATGTTTCATGTTTCTGTTAATAATGTATTGTATTAAGTGTCCATTTCATTATAATATTCAGATTTATCATAAATAATTGAACATGCACATGTATTGTAAGTTCCGTTAAAGAGGGGTAGAGGTGGGGTCACATTTGAGCATTTAAAATTTAATTTTACTTGAAAGTAACGCAATAGTTACTTTCTTAAGTAACTAGTTACTTTTAAAATTTGTAACTGAGTAACTAATTTAGTTACTTTTTGGAAGTAGTAACTAGTAACTGTAACTAATTACTTTTTAAAAGTAACTTGCCCAACACTGAAAATAATGAGTATTTCCAAAAAGGTTTACAGAACATCCTCCCATCCTCCATAGACACCCCATCCAAGGAAAACAAATTATGGTTACTGCAGGTACCTGTTTTTTTTATATTTCTGTCAGAAATATCCAATAGCGTCTGGCTGCAGACAAGTGACGTCACTTGCACTCTCGGACTTGCACGCTCAGACACGAGCGCTTCCTCTGCAAGTGACGTCACTTGCACTCTCAGACACGAGCGCTTCCTCTGCAAGTGACGTCACTTGCAATCGACGCCTGATCTCTACGGAACGCGATCGTAATAGTCTTTAAACGAAACGCGTGAAATTTGACCGCGTCAACACGAAGTGTTTGTCCGCGGCAATTTTTTACGTGTTTCTTTTGAACGCGTAGACACGCTCATTTTGGTCGTGTTAAGGTGTCATTTGTCATTTTGTTGACAGTTTTTTTTCAAATTGCTAAAACACTACAAGTGGAATTTGAGGCTCACTCAGTGAAACCATTCACTCATGTACCCAATCTTTAGACCAAGCCTGCAAAAATACAAGGACATTATATGCTTTGCACTCAGTTTGCATTTGAAAAACAAACTATTTGCAAAACTCTAAACACATTTCTCTACATTACACACATCATTCAAAACTAACAGCTCTTGTGTTTCATTTGGGAAACACTGGCATTTAAATGCCACATTAATTTACTGATGACCTACAGCCAATCATGTGGGAAAACACTTGTACATAAATTGATCACTTAGAAATCAAAACTATAAATTATTTTTACTATTATTATATATTTAATTATTTTCAAGACATTTTGGACAATTTCATGCTCCTAACTTTGTGGGAACAGTTTGTAGATGTAAAACATCAAGATGATGCATTTTTTTTCTTTTTATTGTAAATGTCAATTTACAGTTATTACACACAGTTAATGTGCAAAACAGACAAATACAAGGTAGAAATAGACAATATACAACATATATAAAAACACATTAGCACATTATTCACTTTGCTCTAGTGTAGTTCGACAGTTTACCTTTAATTTCATGACATCGACTACATGTTCAAGAAACATTTGCATGTCATTCATTACAGTAAAGATGAAGCAAAAGGGTTCCAGAGCATCGATTCTGTCCTGTGGAAACTCAGCCTTCTCTAATCTCTCAATGGCTTCCGCAACGTCTTGTTCCTCCATACACTCTACTTTGGGCAAATGAACAGAACCATACAGTGCACTAGATTGATCCAAACACCACTTGCTGGCTATCTTCAAATCTGGCATCAATCGACTCTGTGAAATAACACGGAGAACAAGGGATTGCAAGTGACGCCACAGCCGGTAGCGGAGAGCAGGTGTCGACTGCAAGTGACGTCACTTGCAGCGGAAGCGCTCGTGTCTGAGCGTGCAAGTCTGAGCGTGCAAGTCTGAGAGTGCAAGTCTGCAGCCAGACCCTTCTCGAAATATCTGACAGATTTGAGTTTTAACAACAGCAATAATGTTGATGTGTATTTTGCACTTAAAAAAAGCCCCAAAAATTCAGAAAAAATACATAAACATGAATAAATGTTACAGAATCGTTGAAATGCTGAAATCAGAATTCATGATTGACCTCTGGTGAAATGTATTGCTGGACATGAGACTGTATTTTGCGTTGTTTTTGTACATTATTTGTTTTTATGCACATCATTATTTTTTTAGCATTTGCAAGGAAGTGAAAGGATGGTTAATTCAGTCAAGTGTGTTTTTTCTAACCACTTAAAGCTACACATGTAGCATATGACCCAACTTTTTTTCTTTTTTTTCCGTTGTGTATTTTATTTAAATATTCAGATATGACTTAGTTTGAAGTGCAATTAAACTTTCTGGCATGTTTGCTTCAAACTATGATTCCATCCAGTCAGAGGATATCAAACATTTTTGATATTTTGAGCCAGTTTTAGAACACAGACGCTGTGTCCGAAATCGAATACTTCCCTACTATATATAATGCGAAAAACAGTACGCCAACAGAGTAGTATGTTCGGATGTAGTATGCTGAATTTTATTCAAACTACCCATATTCATACTATATAGAACATACTTTTTTTAGTTCACATTCAAATGTAGTACCTCAGACAGTATGCGATTTCGAATGCACCGATATTGTTTTCATTTGTCATGCGTCTCCTAGCTTTAACAACAATACATGCTTCTACATGAGTTTGTTGTGTTCGGAACAACTTAAAGTCTGGTAGTGTACGATGCCGTGTTTTAAAATCTGTTCAGATTTTAAAAGTTGTGCAGTGTATTGTAGCCATTAGCAAAAGTTTGGAAAAATATGTCACAGACAAGAACGGTCTATAGTCAATAGTATAGCAATATATGACACACAGCCCATTCATTCCCGTTCATGTGGATTACTATTGAAATTACTTTGATTTTGCCTGCAAAATTTCACAGAACCACATAAGTTGCTGCCCATTCAGAGTTTCAAGTTAAAGTAGCTACCTATGTAAACGTTAGCCAGATTGACAGCTTACAAGGGTTTGGTGCAGCATTATTGGTTTTGGTTTAGCTGTATCAATGCCTGTCAAGAAAGTTGATGTTTGTGAAGTTAGTGATAACATGGTTGTGTCATTCAATTTCGTACATTGGTGTCGCATCTGATCTGGGAATCCAGAACTAAGATGCTTTTCCTAATGAATGTCCTGATGAGGGTGAGGGAAGAACATTCCATCTGGTTCAGGTCTCTGAATGTTTCCTTACTGATTTTGAGAAAAGAATCTCAAATACTCTAAGGTGTTTCACAACACCAAACATGGAACATTTAGATGTTCTTGGTTGCGGAAACCTGACAACATCGCCTCAGGCGTTCACATGAGATTTATGGTGCACTGTCATGGGGCAATAACCATAACATTTCTCCTTCTCCTCTCCGTCTTGTCTTTCTTACCATCCTTTGATTCGCCGAAGGCCGGCAGAAGAGAAAAGGCGGTGGAGATGTAATTTCAGATGGCATTTTGGTTTGGGTTCAGTGATGAGTCTGTGGCAGCAGCAGAAAGGATTCCGAGATTCTCCAGGACGTCTGATTGTGTGCTGGCAGATAAACGGACTCTTTTGAACGTCCTCAGGGTGCCAGAGGATTAGCCAAATGTCCATCAGACACAGGGCCTAAAAGCATTAAGAAAGTTAAGAAAGTAAGATGCACAAATGACATTTTAATCCTCTACCACATTGAAATGTCTAAACCACCATGGGTGATTTACATTTGACTCTTTCTCAAAAACTTTATAATTATTTATTTCATTGTTTGTTTTAATGGTTTTATGTCTTTATTTTTGACCATGCAAATTTAACTTGACTGATGAAAGGAATGAAGCACTAAGTACCTCTAGAATTGCCTCTAGAAATCTAAAAAATGCATAGACTTTTTTTGCCTACACGTTTCAATTGGCTTACATTACATTAGATTCCTGCAGCGTTCAGTTCAGAGGAAACACTAGAAACTAGGATTTTCTTTTGTTTGTCAGGTTACTGGTATCAAATCTTAGAAAGTTATTCAGAGTTTAGTTTGAGGCAAATTTTTAAGCAGAACATTTTATTCCATGTTGTTTTCTGAGTTATACTGTTATGGAAAAATATTGGTTGCACTTTATTTTACAGTATGTGCACTTACGTGTACTTACATTTACCTAAGCAAGTACTGGGAAATATAAGGCAACTACATGGGTTGTGTTTAGGTGTAGGTTCAGGGTTGGTACCTAGTTATTATTGTACTTATAATAAGTACATAGTATGTGCATGGGGAACAGGACTGTAAAAATAAAGTGCTACTAAGACATTAGTTATGAAAAATACTTCTAAAGCATTCATTAATCTTAATTTCAACATTTACTAATGCATTATTAAAATCAAAACTTGTGTTATTTAATGGACCTGAACTAACATTAACTAACAATGAACAGTTGCATTTTTTTAACTAACATTAACAAAGATGAATAAATATTGTAAGAAATGTTTTGACAATGGTTAGTTAATGCATTAAATAGCGTTCACTAATGGATCTTATTGTTTTCCCGATAAACTTATTGGACCTTGTTCATGAAACAGAGCGGAACGGACTTGTGGTGCGTAAAACCATTCCTTTTGTAAATTGTTGCAGTTGTTGTCCATTTTCTGCTCATTTTATTTTTCATGTTTTTTTTTTGTTTTGTTTTTTGTGGTTTCATTATTTTAGATTCATCACCCCCAAACATCAAGTAAAAAATGAACAAAATGTGGTTGATCGCTACATGTTGGTCAGATTGGCTGTGTAAATTGGCAGTAGTTCGCCAGAATAAGCTTCGAAGTGGGACCTGGCTTTATGTTGATCAGTAAAAAAAAGGCTATTTTATTTTCTCTGTGGCAATATGACATTTCTTAGATCTATTCCCTCAGACTGCTCTGCTTAAATTCCAGTTATCTGAGGGCTTATCTCAGTTTATGAATGCAGCGTGCTGAGGAGGTGATAAGTCATTGCAGATTGAATATGCGTTTGGTGAAAAGGTGAAAAGCCGGTTTGCGGATACACAGCACCGTGTGAACAGCAGGTCTCACAGTTGACTGCTCTCCTCTGGGTGCGTCACGGCGCTGAACTCTGTACGTCTCAAAGCTTTATGTACACACAGACCTCTGCTCTCGGCTGTCGACTCAAAAAAACACCTTCTGTTTCTATTCACTGCCATAAAATGGTTTAATAATCCCTCGGCGGGCTTGAACCCGGGAATGTCATTGGCTGGGATGAAGAATAGTTTTTGTTTTTTAAATGCATTTATTCGTCATTTGCCTTTTTTTAATGCCTTGGATGTTTTAGAAATCTGAAAAGGCAATAAAAGGCATTTCTCCTCCCTCATCAGCCATTTAAAGAGGATTAATCAATCTCTTTCTCCCTTTCTTCTCTCAGCTCTCGTCTTTGCTCAAACGGTTGCTGTTTTTCTAAGAGTCTGAAGGGGAAGTAACAATAGGGGTCTTAGCGCGCTCTCTCTGGTAGATCGGCGATACTAATGTTATGTCAGTTTGTGTACCATCAGAGCGTGTTCGTCTGGAAGGGCAGACTTCATTTCACCCTGGTGACCTTGTGCGCGGCCCCCGGGTCCCTCAGACTGGGCCCTCAGACACCCCTCTGTCTTAATCTTCTGGAAAGCTGCTTAGACTCCCGCGTTTAGACAGGCAAATCTCAGTCTGCACAAAAGCAACTCATCTAAAGGCCGCGGAGTCACAGGACCCCAGTCGACCTACACTGGATCAAGGCGACAGGGCCGTACATGCCTCTCAGAAAGAACTCGCATAATCTACTGTGACGTTACAAGAGGAAGTGTATGTGTGTGAGTGGCACTGTTGAAACTAGACATTCTTATCATTAACCCCTACTAAATGGTCTTTTGGTGATTACAATTATATTAATAATGTCACATTATAGGTCTAGATCATCGTAGTTGTTTCTGGATTCTTTAAATTGGCGGTTTTATAACTAACTTTATATATATGTCACAGCATGAGAAACTCTAATCGGCACTTAATGCGTTGGAACCTGTTTTTGCAGAGATATGATCTTACATTCCACTATATTCATGGGAAGGATAATGTTTTGGCATATGTCCTGTCAAGGTCGTAAGTACTTGTGCGTTTAGGTTTCATGTACCTGTTGATGTTGCCATAGGTTATCCTATAGCAACATTTTAAGAGTCAGGGTTTTATGTCCTGTTGTTTGTTTTCTTCTATTTGCCTGTATTACCAGTTCTAATTTGTGATTCTTTACAGCTGCCTGGCAACTCACCTGTGACTAACTGGTTAATTGATGACACTTGAAGGGAGCGAGTGTACAACCGATGTACACTCAACGGTTGTCCGCATTCGCTCACTCCTTTTCATTCACTCAAGTGAACAGTATTAGTGGACTAACGTAGGGAATAGTGAATGAGGGTTTAGGGGGCGATTTCAGATTTAGCCATGCTCTTTAACTCTCTCTTTCTGGTCTCGCAGCCAACACTGTAATAGCTGTGTTGTCATCTTTGCAGTCCCCTTTTTCCTTTTATAATTTAATAAACTTTACTTTTGTTTGGCAGATGTGTCCTTTATGTTGCTTCCCTAGAGCCAGGGTTGTAACAATATATATATATTTTTGCAGATTGCTGATCACATCAGTCTAATCGTAACAGGGTTTGTGTTGTGTGTTGTAAGCCAATCACAAGTTAATAGTTTTTGAAGGCCAGTGCAAATTATTTTAGACATGACCGCAAACACGCTGTTAATGTGTAAGCGTAGCAAAGTGCCGTTTTTCATTTGTTTTGTGAAGAGAGACAGCATCAAAAAACAACCCATTTAATTCTAAAGGTCAGAGAGGGTGAAAAGTCATCGTGAAAAGCTCAATTATTTATTTTTAAGCCATAAACCCTGGAGTAACTTCACAGGTGATTGCATGTGTGTGTAAACGCTACCTTATGGAGACAAAAAATATCCCTACAAAGATGGCAATATACGAAATCCAGGAGGGAGCTGTAAGGCTGAAAAAACTTGTTGAAGAGAAAATATCTGACCAGTGGTCAATGATTGTCCCCATAAAACGTGTGTGTGCGCGCGTGCGAGCGTGTGTGTAAATGTACAAAAAACCCTGTATTTGAACTCTAAATGTAATTAATATTTTTTTTTTCAAAAACAGCAGCTTTATCATCATTACAACTTACAGAGACACTAATATCCTTTCCTCCATAGGGTGTTTTGATTATTATAGGCCTTGGAATGAAAAAAAAAACTATTTTAGTGCAGTAAATGTTTTTCTGGGGCTGTTTAGACCTTTTCAGTTCTCTCTGTGTGCGTGTGAATGTGTGAGTGTGCAGTATGAGAGGTAGTAACACTATCGCTGTCGTACCGACAACATTCTGATGTTTACAGTCTATGTAACGGGACATTATCAACTTGTGCCATCAAAAGCCATGTGGCGTATAGAACTTACCGGACGCTGCTGGCACAATAAACGCACTCCTAACAAAGAGGAGGCGGGAAAGGCCACGTATCTAACCTTGCCCATCTGTTTGTTATCATTAACATGTTTATTCCTTATTCAATTGTTTGTTCATTAGTTTGTTGGATCGCTTGAGCGACGCGTACGCGGTTTAATCCTCTTCTTCACTTGGCCAGAGGCTGCGAGTCTTTGACAAAGTCACCAAAGTCAGCACGGCCTCAGGTGTGTGTGTGTGTGCTCACCTTCAAAGCTTGGCACGTTGAAATATTCCAGCATCCTTTCTGATATCAAAGAGAGAAAATCCTGCATACTGAGCTGCTCTGTTAATTAGATACTTCATTAAAGCTAACAATAAATTACCATTTATTTAAAAATTTGATCTGAATTTGCTGGTTTTTGCATCGTTAATCAGTGCGGGTTTAAACAAACCTGAAATTAAAACTTAACTACATTCTGTATATAGTTGTTTATATAAATAATCTGTATTTGTTTACTTGGTTTAGTTATTTGTTTAACCTAGAATCACAATTAACCAGCGGTAATGAGTATTGATGATGTAGCAGGAATTACATTACTTATTTTATTTACTTATCAGAATGGCAACCTGACATTAATTTAAATGAATGCATGCAGTTGTTGCTGTAAATATATGCATCTGTTTATCTGTGAATTTGATTCGTTTATTCTAGAGACGTTTGGAAAATAACTTACTAGCGCTAATGAATATTAATGAAGTGTATGTTGCTGTAAACGTACTAGAGAAACACTGTATCTGAAAGTCCCCGCTTCTGCCAAATATTTGTTGTTTATTTCAGACACACTTACAAAATAACTGAGGTTAATAAATATATCAATGTTGGGGATGTTGCTTTTTTTTCTTTTTCTTATTCCTGTATTTATGCATCAGAACACTCAACTACATAGCATTTCCTATAATTATATGCATCTGTTTATTTATTTACATGTTTTTGTTTGTTTAGAAAAATAAATAAATAATAAAGCTGACAATAAAGCAAGTCAATTCATTAACGTTAGCAATCAATAAATGAATAAAAAAAAATAGTAAATGCAAGTTTAAATAGACCTAGAAATAAAACTTGTATAGCGTTTTCTATAAATATTTATGCATCAGGATATCAAACTCAAAAACAAAACTCTTATTGTTAGATAATTAAGTAAAGCTAACAATAGAGCAAGTCAAATACATACATGCATACATAGCCTTGTTTTTATAGAGTTAGTAAACAGACTTGCAAACATAACTGTTTCTATAAATATATGCATTTGTTTGTTTGTTTGTTTATTCTAGACAACCCATACCAGGGAAATATTCAACACCTTAGAGTAATAAATAAATAACTTGTTAATGCATCTGTTTTTTGGTGTGTGTGTGTTGTTCTAAATAACCAGTAGGTTTGTGTGAAAAAAACTATAGAAATGTTTATTATTTTGTTATTTATGTCCGCAACAGAATGGCAAGTTGACATTTGTTTAGCTGACATCTGCAAGTCACCCATCCTCAGACAAACATCTCGACACACACCAGTCTGCCGTCACGCACCCGGATGAATCAACAACGGCGTGACAGCACATGAAGATCAGATAGCGACAGAAGAGTCAAAACAAATAAACTAATCCAGCGGCAAATACGAGTGTAAAAGCTCGCTGCTCAGACTGGCGGTGGCGCTTCTCTCGAGGGTAAACTGCAGACAGAATAAAGCTGTGCAAGCGAAGCGTGTCGCTTTTAGACTCTTTCATCACCTCCGCTTCATACACAATCGAAGCACTCGTAGGCGGCGCAGGTAATGAGGTGGCAGAGAGAGAGAGAGAGAGACCGAGCTTATTTAGTTAGGCCGGGACAGACGTGAGCGCTCGCTTTAGCTTATCTTCAGACTCACACCTCGACTCCAACACACACTCCATGTGCATCCCAGACAGAGGTTTCCACATGGAGCAAAGGGCTGTCAGCGCTGATCTTTTGTTAAGATAGGAAATATTTTGGATCTGCTTCTCCCTCTAGTCCCACTTTCGGAGCATTGTTCCTGAATTAGATTGAAACTGACGGTGAGGTAGTTTTCCGCCCTTCCTTTAAAACACACACGCATAATGTTTTTTTGTTTTGTTTATTGTAGGCAAACAGAAAAGATCACTTTGCACCCTCGTTCTATCTATCTTTCTATCGTTCTATCTATCGTTCGTTCGTTCTATCGTTTGATCTATCGTTTGTTCTATATCTATCTATCTATCATTCGTTCTATTGTTTGTTCATCTATCTACTTATCTATTGTTCGTTATATCTATTTATGTATTGTTTGTTAGTTATATTTATCATTCTATCTATCGTTTGTTCGTTCGTCCGTTCGATCTACCGTTCTGGGGTGCGTTTCCCGAAAGCATCGTTAGCCAACTATGGTCGCAAGTTCTGTCGTTATCAGCATAGTTCAACGAGTCGGAACCCGAAACTATAGTTCTAACGAACATTCGCAAACAGCATCGCAAAGTTGTGTGTTGTGTTGAACCAATTTGCGAGTTTTTCCTCGAGAGATATCATGGCTTGCAAACGAGCGAAGCATGGAAGTTGATCAGTGTTCGGATGTACAAATGAACATAAAAATATTTTTTAGTTCCTTAATCCGAGCCTCTGAAGAAACAATGGGTTAATTTTATTTTCTCTGGAAATGCGCCGACACAACTTCCCAAAGTTTTGTATGGTCCAAACATTTCACCGACGACTGTTTCCTCAACTCGATGAACGTCTGAAAATAAATCGATCGAGCTACCAAGCAACAATTTCTGATGTGTAGCCTAATTGTTCAAGTTCAGACAGGTAACCTAATTGTACTTGATTTCTTCAACGATGCATCGTTCTATGGTAGTTCAGCTGCGAGTTACGTCATTGTATGGGAAACGCACCACTCTCTGTCGTTTCATCCATCCATCCATGCATCCATCCGACAAACTTAAAAAACAACAACACTGCAAGCAGTTGTTGGTAAAAAGCCTAAAAGTATAATAGACATCGATATGTGCAAGTGCTCTAGGTCTTTTGCTATTAGTGTGGAAACAGTATTGGAGAGTTCTCTATATGTGCGTGTGTGTGTGTGTTTTAGAGCAGGAGAGAGATAGATGACAGGAATTTTAAGTGTTAGAGACACAGACATTAAAGAAAATGGAAAGGAAGGCCGTGCGTGAGCATCTTTCGTTAACTGTTATGGATTAATCGACCCTCCCTTGCAGTTAATGAGCTGCGGCGCTTAAAGAGAGACCAGCTCTTAGCAAGACAAAGCTAATAGCCGAGGCAAATTTCATTACAGCCAAAGAGAGGTTTTTACCACCTCAGACATCAAAATGCTTCTTTTAGAATTCACAATACCACTCTAAGCATCTTATAATTACTAGAGCTCGTTTTGGTCAGGTGGGCTGTCATTGCCGGGACTGGAGAAATGGGAAGGATCGATCGTATCGGTGAGCTGATTCAGGAGGAGAGTGGTTCTCCTTATAAAACCATTCACAGTTAATTGCTACAGCTTGTTTAGCTTTTTTATTTTTGGCCATTGTGCCACATTGTTTAGTAGTATCAGGAATATTTCACAAATTCATATTGTCGGTTGAGCACAGGGTGACCAGATGACCTTGATAAAGATAATGTAGATTGTTGGTGCTTCATCTTGTCTGTTAACACTTATATGCAGGCAACTGATTTCAAATCCGGCCTTTTGTTTGTAAAATCTCCTTTTTTGTTCAGCGGAAGACGGAAGTCATAGGGGTTTGTAATGACATGAGACATTATGACATTGTTTTTACATTAACTGAACCTTAAAGGCTACACATTACATTGTTAAATGTCCATTTAAGACATTTATCATGCTAAAGTTAAGACTAATTATCTTGACAAATGGCATCCTGACAGTAACTCCGTTGGGATGCACGACATGGCTCATAAACCCAGGATCATCCCATCTGGTCACCCTAGGTAAGCATGACTGCTCAGCACATTGTAGCACATGCGCTAACCACTAACTCAGCTAATGAAAGCTTGTTTTGAAACATTTTGCTAACATTCTTAAAAGTCCCCTGACATGAAATTTTCACTTTCTGAGGTTTTTTAACATTAATTTGAGTTCCCCTAGCCCGGGGGTAGGCAAGTCCGGTCCTAGAGAGCTGCTGTCCTGCAAAATTTAGTTCCAACCCCAATCAAACACATCTGAACAAGCTAATCAATGTCTTCAGGATTACTAAGGCTATAGGCAGGAGAGGTTTTTTTTCAGTGTTGGAGCTAAACTCTGCAGGACAGCGGCTCTCTAGGACCGAACTTGCCTACCCCTGCCCTAGCCTGTATATGGTCCCCCAGTGGCTAGAAATTTCAATCGGTGTAAACCGAGCTTTGGCTATCTTTCTCTGCCTTTGAGAAAATGAAAGCTCAGACGGGCTGATCTTGAATCTCCTCCGGATGACGTCATACGAAGGGAAAGGTAACCTCCCCTTTCTCTGCTTTGCCCGCCCAGAGAATTTGGCTCGCCCATGAGAAAATGAGCTAGGAAGTACGAACGCGCCAGTACGATTTGAGTTTGTCCTCGAGAGATATCATGGCTTGCAAACGAGCGAAGCATGGCAGTTGATCAGTGTTCGGATGTACAAATGAACACAAAAGTATTTTTTAGTTCCTTCATCCGAGCCTCTGAAGAAACAATGGGTTAATTTTATTTTCTCTGGAAATGCGCCGACACAACTTCCCAAAGTTTTGTATGGTCCAAACATTTCACCGACGACTGTTTCCTCAACTCGATGAACGTCTGAAAATAAATCGATCGAGCTACCAAGCAATTTCTGATTGTAGCCTAATTGTCCAAGTTCAGACAGGTAAGTTAATCTTTCTCTCAAAATCGTTCAATACTGTTTATGCATAAGTCAAGCCAGTGACTAAAATATCAACTTCACATCGTTTCTTTTAGTAGGATGAAAATAATCGTATTTAAATTGTGAACAAATTATACAGAAAGCGATCAAAGAACAATCTTTCCACACAGCGCGAGTTTATCTGGACAACTCGTTATGAAATCATTGACGCACGTTACACTGCACAACGAAGCTCTTACTGTATGTACATCATCGTGTTTGCATTGGTGAAAGCATTAGAGAGAGAGCTATGATAAGATCTTCATGCTCGCGATCAACAGACTGTCATCTGCTCAATGCTCATCACGGCAACATTTTATGTGATGGGAATAGATCTAAATACTTTAAAAACTTCTCACGATTCGTTAATCTCGTTAGCTGTAATAGTAAAAACGTATAATAGCTGTATTAAAAGTATTCGAGAGAGTTTCACATGTAATATCATATAGCTATTTCATATGCAAGCATGTCAGCCAATCACAGCAGTGGCTGGTTCCACTGAATCTCACAGCAGACACGCCCCTTCAAATCAGAGGCTAAAATCAGGCTAGGAAAAATGCCTTTTATTTCTAAATTATGACTATTTTTGATCTAAAAAACATACTAACATTATAAGGGCAACCCAGGAAACATTATAAAATAATAAAATAACCCCATGTCAGGGGACCTTTAAGTTATTATTTCTGAACGTTCAAAATGCACAGTTTTTAAATTGTTTTAAAAGCATTTTCTTAGGGGTCGTTTACATGACACCGTTTTCAACTAAAAACGTAAAACTTTTTATGCCTTTTAGCCATTCGTTTACACTACAACGGCGTTTTGGGTGCCTGAAAACGCAGACTTTTGAAAAGAGGTTTCAAAGTGCAAGTTTTTGAAAACAGTCTCCGTGTAAACAACAAAAACACTAATCTTTGAAGACGATGATGTCATGCACGTGCGTATTACATGTCCAGTCTATGTGTTTCATCGCCATCTAATGGCCTGGCAGCAGAATACAGCATTTTTAGTCGTTTTCGAAGATCCGTGTGAAATGGGGAACGTTTTGACAATGGTGTCGTCTGTAGGCGGGAAAACTCAAAGGAAAAACTGAGTTTTAAGCATATCGTTGTCGTGTAAACACGCCCTTAGTTAGACGAACATTAAGGGAACATTCCATTTTAAGTTTTGCAAACATTATGGGAACATTACTTTTGAATGTTCTTTGAACACTCTGAAACAAGTAGTAACATTTAAAATAAATATACAAACAAAAATTTTTCAGAAAAAAGTTCCATGGACAATGTGTACAAAACGTTTTTGTGCTAAGGCTGGGCATACACTGTGCGATATTCGGCTGGGCATACACTGTGCGATATTCGTCCGATTTTGAGCTGAATTCTGACTCGTTTTTTTTTTTTTTTTATCGGGCCGATTTTCAGTTTTATCGTGCAGTGTACAAGGGGAAACGATTAGCGATTAACCTCTCCCGACCGGCAATCGGATGGTCAGATTCATTTTTGGCATGCCAGAAAATCATTTTGGCATGCTAAAAAAATGGCAAAAATGCCATTAATTTACTTGTTTCACTTTTCACTTTTTTAAACGTATTTATTTCATTTTTATTTAATTTTACTATCACAGGAAATGTGAACCGTTGTCCATCATTTGGTAATTGGTGATAAAGAAAAATGTCACGTCGCAATGTTGGAACTTTTTTCCCGCTTTAAACCATAAAGGCTATGAGGTGGATATCACAACGTGCAATGTGCAAACTTTACGCAAGAGTAATCTTTTATTATCCTCTCAGCACGTCAGTTATGCAGTGATGCGCTGTGAAAATATTGAGTGGAAAATTAATTGTAATATGAATTTAAAAAATAAAAGTGGGCCTACCCTACAACCCGGCACGGGGGTTTATTGCGCAGATTTCACACGTATAGTGTGAGCAGTCAAGTCGCGGCTCGACGATCGGACCGTATAGTGTGAGGAGCACATCATTTGTGAGCTTTGGCTTTACAACCGTGCTGAAATCTCACAGAAATCGCAGTGTATGCCCGTCTTAACTGATCATGTTCCGTTTAATTTTCCCTGTCACAATTTGCCTCATTTGCCACTATTTTTTATTTGTTGTTATGGTTTCTGATTAGTTGCACACCTGTTCCCTTCCCTGTTTCATTGATTGCTTTCTTCTGTGTATTTAGCCCTCTGTTCCCTTTGTTATGTTCTGCATTGGGTGTCTCCATAACTTTGAGAGAACCTCGCCAGAACGTTAGCCTATCTTATAGCTATTAGCGTTAGCTTATCTGAGAAGATTCCCTGGGAAAGCTACAGCTCTAATGTGCCATATCATTTGTTATCTGTGATTTCTGTATATGTGTCTTTGTGTGTATTGTAACCCTCATTTGTCAAGCATTAAGTGAGCCAAAGAGTTGTGTTTTGTAAAACAGCATGATTCTCTATGTAGCCTATCCAGTCTATTAGCTGCACCATGAGGCTAAAAACTCTAGAGGAAGAGAGTGTTGCTGTATGTTCAGGGCTTAACTGAATACCGCTGTTATCAAAGCATAAGGACACAATCAAGGTTTGTTAGTTTAGGAAATCAGAAAGTGAATATATGGTAATGGCAGAGCTTTTATGGAGAGAACAGTAAAAAGTATACCTTGAACCTATGAACGTTGTTAGCTGTTGGTAGATTTGTGTGTGTGTGTGTAATTGTTTATTCCATGGAGAGGATTGAAATGAATGTTATAAGAAAGAAAGGAATATTTTGGGTTCAATACGTAATGTTGATTACCTCAAAAGAATATTTTGATTCTTCCCTTTTTTTTTTCTTTTTTTTTTATTTTTTTATTGAGATTATAGTGAGGTGCTTGCAATGGAAGTGCATGACGTACATTTTTGGAGGATTTAAAAGCAGAAATGTAAAGCTTATAATTTTATAAAAGCACTTATATTAATTCATCTGTTAAAAACTTTGCATTATTTGAGCTGTACAGCTGTTTAAATGTGTACTGATGTTTTAGGGGCCTGTGTTAACTAATGATGATGATAATAATAACAAACTAAAATGGATAGATAGATAGATAGATAGATAGATAGATAGATAGATAGATAGATAGATAGATAGATAGATAGATAGATAGATAAGATAAATAGAAACACAAACAGATAGATAGATAGATAGATAGATAGATAGATAGATAGATAGATAGATAGATAGATAGATAGATAGATAGATAGATAGATAGATAGATCACATCGATCTAAAAAAAAATATTAAAGTGGCAAATTATTAGAAATGATTAAATAAGTGTTTTATGACTAATGTAATGCATGTATGATGCCAAATACATAACTGTGAGCTTGTGTATAGCCTTTGACCGAGATGAACTGAGAGAGGAGGAGCGATTTGGAGGAAAAGAGTTGATGTCAGACCTCCTCATGAAGCGATGTCGCACCCTGCCAACTCTCAACTGTGCCCATGGAGGACTTTAGAATACTAATTATGTCTCTTTCTCTCACTGTCCATCTTAATCTCTAAAAGAACTGGAAAATACAGAATAGAGGCGTTTTGGTGACCGTGTCCGAGGACTCAGTCATCGAGAAGACTTTTTCAAGTGTGAAACTGTTAGCGCTTACCGTTAGTTGGGAGATGCTGGGAGAGGCCAGTGAGTTGAGAGCTGTGGCGTTGTCGTGGCAACAGCCTTCTGAGGGCTGTCAGGTTTTCTATCAGGTCCTGTGAGTCACAACACATATGGTACAAACACACATGTGCACACACACACTTCACGCTCTGGGACACAAATGTCAATATCCTGTCATTTATTTCACTGTAGGTTTGATTTCATCTTTTATGGATAATTTACCATGGTTTTACTATAGTGACAGTAACCCGTTGATGACAAAATTATAAATTTGTTTTTAATTTTGTTTCATTATCTTAATTATTTTTGGATATGGCAGGTTGAATGATAGTTTTCAAATATTTGAACCTATTTTTGGTAGAGTGCATTTTTTTATCACTCAATTGGTATTTTTAAAAAATAATTTTTAAGCATAATTTTGTTTTTATTTATGCTTAAACCAAGAAAAATAAATAAATTCAATGTGTGTTGGCAACACAATTCCATATATATTTTCTCTGTAACCACGTCTTAAGGATGTTCAGATATTTTCTTTGAAAAACCAGGCGAACATTCAGAGGAAATCGGTTTACTTTCCAGATATAATTTCACATGTATTAGTTGGGGAACAAGATCTTTGCTTCTTGAGTGCATGTGTGGTTTTGATGGAATGAATGTTCACTTGTTTGTTCTTGTCAATTCATATAAAGAATGATGCAGCCTAATGCTTTTACTCTCTGACAGATGAAATGGAGGATTTAGACTTTGAGATTGTGGTTTGCGTGTTTTCATCAGGGCATGTTTGGAAACAAATGAAGTTCATTAAATGACATGCATCTGCCCGCCGATGACGGCTCTAGACTGAGTGGAGCAGAGCTTAGATTCTCAGAAAAGGGATTTTAAGTCTGGCAGAGGTAATGACAGCTACTCACATCTGATCACGCACACTCACGGTAATCCATTCCCTGTGCCTGTAAAGGTGAAACTTAGTTTGTTCTGGTCAGCTCCATACATCACTGTCACGCTCTGGTAAGAGGAAAAAAAAAACACACACACACACACACACACAAGCTTGCTCATCACAAAGATGAGCGAAAATGCACTCTAAGGCTGTTTGTCTCACACGCACACACTGACACTGTTGTGTGAAAAGCTGACACAGATTAGTGGCCACTTAAAGGACACTGTCACATCCAAGCCTCAGGGTCAGCAGAGGTCACGACTTTTGACCCCGTATGCGTCTGATGACAGTCTGAATCTCATGATCAACAGACTGAGGTAATGAGAGTGAGACAGAAACACACCCAAATACAGACAGACGAATAGATGGATGGATGGAAACGGGGAGAGAACAATAGAGAGAATTATAGATAGATAGATAGACAGACAGACAGATACTGTAGATAGATAGATAGATAGATAGACTGACAGAAAGACAGACAGATACTGTAGATAGATAGATAGATAGACTGACAGAAAGACAGACAGATACTGTAGATAGATAGATAGATAGATAGATAGATAGACAGACAGACAGACAGACAGACAGACAGGCAGATACTGTAGATAGATAGATAGACAGACAGACAGACAGACAGATACTGTAGATAGATAGATAGACAGACAGACAGACAGATACTGTAGATAGATAGATAGATAGATAGATAGATAGATAGATAGATAGATAGATAGATAGATAGATAGATAGATAGATAGATAGGTAGATACAACAATGTTGCTGAAAAACTTTGTGCATAGATTAAAAAAAATCCACAGAAGAGAGTGAAAATAGACATTGAATTCAAGGTTCGACTTGCATAAGAGGCACTCAAAAAGACTTTTCTTTAGAAGTTGTCAATAAAAGAGTGCTAAATGGCACAATTCAGTTCACAATGACATTCTGTGTAGTTGCAAAGAGGAAAAACTTATTTCAGAGTTGTTTCAATAAATTGTTGGCAGTACAAAAATAGAGTAATACAGTGGCTCTCAAACAGCTTGGATGCTGAAGCCACACTTAAATATGAATGTCATTAAATGTATTATAAAATATCAGTCCACATGGTGCAAGACATTGATAATACACATTTTAAGCAACATATTTCAAAAAAAGTAAATGGAAAGTAAATGTACATCTTGACTCAGTTTTAAAGAACATGTTATGCCAAAAAGGAGATATATAAGGAGAAATGTCTTAAATGATTGCAAAATACTTTATTTAACAGGTTATTTAAAAAAAAAAATCTGGTGATTAAATTGTTTATGAGCCTTTTAATTTGTAAAGTTGAATTAAAATTAAGAATGAATTGAAACTAAATGAATGAAATGATCCCCTGAAAGGTTCTATATATAAAGCACCTGACAGAAAGAGCTTCTAAGAGAGTAAGAGTGTATTGTCGGGGGAAGTCAAGGTCAGGTGGTTTGTGGTTGACAACCCATTTTTTGGCCATTTGGTAAATGTGGACTCTTTTTTAGGAGCGTACTCCGTACAGTACCCCTGATGGCTCCAAACATTGCTGTGAAGCTTTCAGTGAACCAGTGGGCTTTTCTGTCCGAGGTCTTATATGTTTGAGAACTGCAAGGAAGCAGGTTTTCAGTATTGTCACATGAGAGATGAATAAAAGATCATACACTGACTACAGCTGAGCTCATATCACAGGTTGCTACAAGCTTTCTCACCATGCAGCCAACTATCTCAAATACCTTGAACATGCAGTTGGTTACTAAACTGTTTGTGCCATTTCATTCATTGTGCAATAATTAAAGTGCTTTCTGTTCATATTTGAATTCTTGCCCTGCCCAACCCTGTGAGTGTTGACGATAGTGGCAACATCACTTGTAAAATTGGGGACGGTTGCTAAATGCTATCTGATTTTAGTCAAAAGTGCATTTTTATTTCGGTTCAGTATTTTGTCAGAAATAGCCAGCAGCAACAGAACTTTGCTTGAATATTGTCACATATTCATTCTCAGGTCAAGGCTCTTTGATGCACATTTTGTTCATTTGCAATGTTTATGCCAGAGGCAGTTTTGATAGGCCCACATTGACAAAGGTTCACATTAGGGGCTTTCGCACCGGGTACTTACAAAAACTCAGTTAAAGGAACTAGCCCTTGGGATTGTCCCCAGAGAACAAATATTTCCCCTCTGGCTATTTTCCTGGATGCATTCGCACCGCCAGTAGGAACTCTGAAGTGACGAAAGCCGGCCGTCATTTAAAGGGATAGTTCACCCAAAAATGAAAATTTTGTCATTAATTACTCACCCTCATGTCGTTCCAAACCCAAATTAAGAACTTTTTGATTAAATCTGAGAGCTTTCTGTCCCTCCATTGACAGCTACGCAATTGACACGGTGAACAGATTTAATTTATTATTATTAATTTATTCTCATATAAACATTGATCAGCAAACATAAACAGAAGCTCAACCGAACCTGCTTGACGCACGAGACGAAACCTCTTGCTGAAGCTCAAACGTGCTGCGTAACAGAAGAATGAACCTCATTGGTTCTTGCTGAAGCTCAAACCTGCTGCGTAACAGAAGAATGAACCTCATTGGTTCTTGCAGAAGCTCAAACGTGCTGCGTAACACGAGAATGAACCTCATTGGTTCTTGCAGAAGCTCAAACGTGCTGCGTAACAGAAGAATGAACCTCATTGGGTCTTGCTGAAGCTCAAACGTGCTGAGTAACACGAGAATGAACCTCATTGGTTCTTGCTGAAGCTCAAACGTGCTGCGTAACACAAGAATGAACCTCATTGGTTCTTGCTGAAGCTCAAACGTGCTGAGTAACACGAGAATGAACCTCATTGGTTTTTGCAGAAGCTCAAACGTGCTGCGTAACACAAGAATGAACCTCATTGGTTCTTGCAGAAGCTCAAACGTGCTGAGTAACACGAGAATGAACCTCATTGGTTCTTGCTGAAGCTCAAACGTGCTGCGTAACACAAGAATGAACCTCATTGGTTCTTGCTGAAGCTCAAACGTGCTGAGTAACACGAGAATGAACCTCATTGGTTTTTGCAGAAGCTCAAACGTGCTGCGTAACACAAGAATGAACCTCATTGGTTCTTGCAGAAGCTCAAACGTGCTGTGTAACATGAGAATGAACCTCATTGGTTCTTGCTGAAGCTCAAACGTGCTGCGTAACACGAGAATGAACCTCATTGGTTCTTGCTGAAGCTCAAACGTGCTGTGTAACATGAGAATGAACCTCATTGGTTGTTGCTGAAGCTCAAACGTGCTGCGTAACACGAGAATTAACCTCATTGGTTCTTGCTGAAGCTCAAACGTGCTGCGTAACACAAGAATGAACCTCATTGGTTCTTGCTGAAGCTCAAACGTGCTGCGTAACATGAGAATGAACCTCATTGGTTGTTGCTGAAGCTCAAACGTGCTGCGTAACACGGGAATGAACCTCATTGGTTCTCGCATGTCAAGCAAACATTCTTGAGCTCCCGTTTATCACAACTGATGTGTGAGTTGATGAATGTATATATTTGAATAAAAGCCTAAATTCAATCCGTTCATCATATAAAGCAATCGTCCCTCTTCAGAAAATTTTGGACTACACCGCTCAATTCATATGGATTAGTTTTACTATCTCTTTATGAACTGTCTGAAGCGTCAAAGTGGTAGTTGCGTAGCTGTCAATGCGGGACAGAAAGCTCTCAGATTTGATCAAAAAGATCTTTATTTATGTTTCGATAAATGAATGAAAGTCTTACGGGTTTGAAACGACATGAGGGTGAGTAATTAATGACATAATTAAATTCTGGTTGAAAATGGATTGAGGTGCAACATTCAACAACGCCTGGGGAAGGGAGGACACCGTGACCGCAGTTGTGTGTCATGGGTTTCGTGATAATGGAGATGCAATACAGATCAGTGGTGTAGTCTACGTGATACGCAGGTATACGCCGTATACCCACTAGAAAATGTCAAGGATTTCCATATGTGTCATGATTCTGCCCTCGTGTCCTTGATTTTCTCTAGTCTTGAGGCAGGATCATGACAGAATCATGTTTTGTGTGCAAGGACATGGTCTTGTGTTTTCAGCCATGTGCTTGTGTTGTCTCGTTACGTTACCCCGCCCCCTTGTTATCCTCGTCTCGTCATTAGTGTCTAGTCAGTTTCACCTGTCCTTGTCTTGTCAGCTTCACCTGTCTTGGTCATTAGTGTCTCCCTTTTTAATCTCCTTGTGTTTGCTGTCCTGTGCCGGTTCATTGCCTTACGTGCCATGTCTATACCCAGTGAGTACCTTGTCGAGTGTTTTGTCTAAGAGTTGCAATCTTGTGAAAGCCTGTCTTGTTCCTGTTTAGTTTTATGTCAAAGTCTTAGTCTAGTGTGGTCAGTCGTTTACTTTATCTTGTACTGTTTTGCCCCCTCGTGGGTTTTGTTTTCTCCGTTTTCTGTTATAATAAACGTTGTGTGTTTGCAAACCGTCTGCGCTTGGGTTCTTCTGCTATCCTCGTGACAGAATGAACCGGCCAAGACCGAACCCAGCAGACCGTTTGTCCTTCTCTGCCAAGCATCGTCCGGACCCCCTTGAAGAAGTCTGGTTGTCCTCCCTCCTCAACAAGAGAATGTCAGGACGTTCGTTTGAGGGAACCCGTCTGGTCAAGTTTCGTGGAACCCGTGGTGGCCGCAGTGGAGGCGGTGGTCGGGAGGAGTCATCGTCTTCACCTTCTGCTCGACTGCCGGTTATCCCTGAGGGTCTCCGGATAGGCGTCGCGACGCTTGGGGACCAGGCTGGTTCCCCCACGACTCCCGGCACTCCGTCTACCCCCTTCGGTCTTCGAGGGAGACGAGGGAGGCGAACCTCGTGGGACTCTCCTTCTGAGTCCTCAGCGTCGGAGTCTATCGTGCCAGGGATAACCCCTCCTTCGCACGACACAGTTCCCGCCGTGTTTCCCCAACCCGTCTCAGCTCCGGCGATGGTCGCTGCTTCTCGACCTAGGAGAAAGAGGAGGAAGAGGGGAGCCTCCCGTTCTTCGCCTGCTGCAGTCACAGAGCCCGCGCCCGCTGCAGTCACAGAGCCCGCGCCCGCTGCAGTCACAGAGCCCGCGCCCGCTGCAGTCACAGAGCCCGCGCCCGCTGCAGTCACAGAGCCCGCGCCCGCTGCAGTCACAGAGCCAGCGCCCGCTGCAGTCACAGAGCCAGCGCCCGCTGCAGTCACAGAGCCAGCGCCCGCTGCAGTCACAGAGCCAGCGCCCGCTGCAGTCACAGAGCCAGCGCCCGCTGCAGTCACAGAGCCAGCGCCCGCTGCAGTCACAGAGCCAGCGCCCGCTGCAGTCACAGAGCCAGAGCCCGCTGCAGTCACAGAGCCCGCTGCAGACAGCGCTTCTTCCGAGTCAGATTTGAGCGCTTCATCCGAGTCTGTGTTCATGTGTGCCGAGTCTGATTCGGTGAATTCTGTTCCCGCTCCACAGCCGTCTGCTACGTCCCCTGTTCTGTGTCCTGTTCCTTTTCCCGCTGTTTCCCCAGTCAGAAGTCTTGTCTCGCCACCCTTAGCTTTCCCTGTCGTGATTTCCTCTCCGTCGTCCTCCGTTCCTCCTGTCCCTAATCAACCCCGGACTGTTTCCTCCAAGACTCCTCATGTGTCCCGACCCAAACCTGCCCGGAATCCTCGTCCCAAGCCCCCATCCCGTGGACCTAAGACCCCCAGCCCTCCCACCCACGCTGGTCTACCACCTATGAACTTTCTTGTTCCCCCGCCCCCCCCTCCCTTGTTTGTTATTCTTATTGATGCATCCCAACCCCTTTATTGTATATTCTTGTATGCCGTTGCTTTTATTTGTCATGTTTTGTTGGTTTGTGTCTGTTTCCCAGTCTGTCATGTCTCGTGTTTGATGTCCTCTTTTGGAGCGTCTGGTAGCCGCTCCTTAAGGTGGGGGTTCTGTCATGATTCTGCCCTCGTGTCCTTGATTTTCTCTAGTCTTGAGGCAGGATCATGACAGAATCATGTTTTGTGTGCAAGGACATGGTCTTGTGTTTTCAGCCATGTGCTTGTGTTGTCTCGTTACGTTACCCCGCCCCCTTGTTATCCTCGTCTCGTCATTAGTGTCTAGTCAGTTTCACCTGTCCTTGTCTTGTCAGCTTCACCTGTCTTGGTCATTAGTGTCTCCCTTTTTAATCTCCTTGTGTTTGCTGTCCTGTGCCGGTTCATTGCCTTACGTGCCATGTCTATACCCAGTGAGTACCTTGTCGAGTGTTTTGTCTAAGAGTTGCAATCTTGTGAAAGCCTGTCTTGTTCCTGTTTAGTTTTATGTCAAAGTCTTAGTCTAGTGTGGTCAGTCGTTTACTTTATCTTGTACTGTTTTGCCCCCTCGTGGGTTTTGTTTTCTCCGTTTTCTGTTATAATAAACGTTGTGTGTTTGCAAACCGTCTGCGCTTGGGTTCTTCTGCTATCCTCGTGACAGTATGCCCACTAGGAAATGTCAAAGATCTCCGTATACCCTCTTTAAAAAGCGTGAGGATTCGTAACAACATCGTTTTGTGAAAGAACTTTCATTCATAAATTCACCCCGCCGGCCGCCCGCCGTGACGTCTGTGTTTGCGCAGCGACACGGATCGAATCGCGGAATCCAGCAACAAAATAATGTAACTTAGCTGTAAAGCGTAACGTCACGCAATTTGGCCATTTTTGAATGAACAAATCAAAAGTAATGATACAATGAATCAAATCTCGATATGTACTAAGTGTCTATGAATATTAAAGCATGTTCTGCGTGTTTCTGTGAATGAGCGCTCAATGTGTGCTCTACTACACACTGAAGCGCGCGTGACACGTGAAGCCTTGTTTATACTCGACGCGTCCGCAAGAGCGCGAAGGTGCGCACTAGGGGTCGACCGATATGTGATTTTCAGGGTCGATGCCGATACCGATTATTACAGGTCAAATAGACCGATAACCGATATTTTGAACCGATATATATATATATATATATATATATATTATAGCTATGTCTGGTGTAAAACTGTAAATTAATGTCAAAATTAAGAATAACAAAGGGTTTTGACAAATACTTTCTTTAAATGATTTTAAACATATCTTTGAATCTGAGAACTGTTATTAATAATAATAATAATAACTTGTAAAAAGTGCAGGGAGCACCCAGCAGCATTCTGTAAACATTTTGTAAAACTTAAAGACTCTATTTTAATTTTTAAATAAAATTTTAGTAATCAAAAAGCATTTCTAATTAATTAAAATCAAACTTATTCAATGTATTTACAGTTTAACAAAAATGTAATTTTTAGGGCCTTGTGAAAAACCGAACTTTTATTTTGACGGGTTGCCGTGGAGATCTTTGAGTTTCTGTGTGTTTGATATGTCGATAACTTTTCTCAGTTGAAGCATTAAAAAGCTCATGAAGTGACTAAGCGGCTCTGGAGATGATGTTTATGCAATCATGTCCTCATATAATGATGCGGCTGAGGCTGAAAACAGCGCAAGCGTCACGCGTGCTCCAGTGTGTGTGTGGTAACTGAAATCACGCGTCTCTGCGCCATTCATTTAACGTTAGAGACACGCAGGATTCATATTTAAATAGTCTTTTTGCGGTTTGATTTGTACTGACCTGCTTTTTATTAATTCATCAAAAAGTTGACAAATTCCGTGATATTCCGCTTTATACAGTAAATTCCGTTTTTATGACTGGATTCCGCGACTCCGTCTGTTCTGCATCGCGGAAATCACAGGGCTCTATTATATTGAGGTATTTTGCAACTTCAGTGTAGTAATCTATTGCTTCTTCAGCAAAGTCTGCTGCTGCCTTAACTTTGAGAGACAACTGAAGCGTGATCAGTGAAGCAGCTCCAGTCAGCGAGTGCTCTCTCGGTGTGAGAGTGCAACACTTTCAGGGCCTCAGCTTTCCGCGCTGAATGGCCGGACTCGTGACTCCCAACAAATCAGATGTGCGGGGACATTAGTCTAGTCTACAGAGTGGTGAGTTCCGACAAAGGTGGCTGCGTCAGAGCCAAATATAGCGCATTTCAAAATACAATTATTTTATCGACAAATCTGTTTTGAAAATGGCCGATACCGATAACCATAAAAATGCTTAATATTGGCGCCGATAATCGGTCGACCCCTAGTGCGCACGGCAAAATGACGTAATTGCGGTGTGGGCGGTCGTGCGCGTTGGGTGCGCAAGACCCCATTTCGCCTGGCGGTGTGCACGGCACTTTTTGTAACATCGCGCGCGGCGCCGCATCCGAAGATGAACGACTTCGAGCCGAATCAGGCCGAACTGGGACGTCTGTACCAGCATGTTTATGATCCTTCTATACACAGAGACATTTGCATTGATGGGCGACCATAAAAGCCTCTCATTTTGTGAATAGGAACACATTTGCATTAAGCACCCAGTTTGCACTTGTCTAAAGTAACTGCTTACATTTATAAAATAAGCCTACAATAGCAGAAGTAAGCCCTGCTGATGAAATTGAGGTTTAAACACTCTTCAATAAGGCTTCAGTTGTTTAACGAGTTTGTACAAGAAAGTACAAAAAAGTACAATCACAGTATACTCACTACAAAAAACTAGAGTACACCACTGATACAGATGTATAAGTAGTGCGATTGAAAGAGCAAAAAAGGAAGGCTAAGAGACAAAATATCCTACTACAACTAGAAGTGCTACATATCATCGGGGCTGAGAAAAGAACACAACGGCGCACAAAGGCGACAGGTAAATGCTGTTAACGTTAGCTTTGTTTTCCATGTTCGTGTGCTGGCATTCTGTATGGCATGTGTTCGGCCAATCAAAGTACACTCACTGGTAGTTTGATTGTGCTGGGTTTGACCCTACTCTGAAATAGGAGCTATTTTAGTCCCCCAAAAACTAAAATCACTCCCATTTCCTGCGGTGTGTGCACATGCCAAAAAGCGGGTACTTCTGCCAATAGTCATAGGAACTGTAAAAACGTTCCTCTGGTGGGAAAGCCGCTATTGACAACCAGAAGTCTTTCATTTTGAGATTTGAGTCAAATGAGGCCTTTGGCGAAGCGACACGTGAGCGGAGTTCAGCTGTTCAGCTCTATGCAAATATGCAGTGACACAATGTGGCGCCTACCAATGGGAGTGCAGACATTGTAACACATGATACACATTGCAATACAGTACAGCGACCTCAAACGATGTAATCACTGTCGGTGTAAACGGCCTTTATGACTTCACCAGCGTCTCTCTCTATCTCTGTGTTTTCTCGATCTGATAGCTGCAGATTTAATTTAGCTTATCTTCCATCCCTCTTTATGGCCGTACATATGCAGATCATGATTTTCATTAACATTACAGATGAAGAATTTCCCGAAAGGCTAAGCGTTTGGCCCGTGGATGTGACTCACTTTGTAAAGTGCTTGTGCTGTGAGATATTTGATATTCCTTGAACAAAAGTTAATCAAAACGGCCGTGGAAAAGGCCATGATGTTCCCTGCTCTCTCTGACTTCACACACCCCATTACATGAATATGCAAACTCATGTAGCTTATTTTCTTTGGAATTCATTTCCATTTTCAATTACGGCGTATGAAGTGCAGTCTCACAGTTTTAATAACGTATGTGTGCGAGAGTACAATGGTGGAACTATAATCAAGACATAACAGTTGTTTTGGATTATACTTACACGCGCTGTTGAGAAAGATAAAACCTTGAACTTCAAATTTGACTCAAAACATCACTTCAATGAGAAAAGAGGGTTGTTTTCTGCAAGACTGAGATCAGAGGGTTTTGGTTTAGTCTTTTGCTTTGGTTTGTTTGTTTGTTGCTTGTGAGAGGCTAGTGAAATTTGTGTGGGAATTTACAGGATGATGAAGCTAACGCCGATGGACTCTGACTTTGCAGTTGTCTCAGCTTCAGACAGTACGCCTACGGACTGTTCGTGGATCGTCTGATGCATATTTCACACAGACATCGCAAGAGCCTTCACAAAGCATTAAGGAACAATCTAATGCTGGTTTTACACAATTTCTGGCAGGCAGGATGCACAGGTACTATAATCAGTGCCTGATTAAAAGTCTTGCATAATCACCTTTTGATGCATGTTGTCTGAATGTAATTATAATTTTAAAAAGATTTTAAAGGTCATATTCCTTATAAAATTATATACAATTGAATGTATTGATAGTGCCCTTGTAATCTTTAATTGCAGTAACGTCTCTTCTCTACTGGCACGAGGGCGGGACAACCTGTCACTCACATGAGATCGACCAATAGCAAACCATGTAAACCAATCAATTCCTGATGGAAAAAAATCCTGCCTTACATTTTTTTTTTTTCTTCTTTCACATCAAGAAAACGCTATCGGAACTTCCTTTTCATTTTGACTAAATAATTATAATTCTTTGTGTTATAAAAAAAAAAAAAATTGGTTACTGTAGCAGATGGTTTTTTTTGTTTGTTTGTTTTTATCATAGCAAAAATACAGAACTTTCCTGGCAAAACTTAACCTGGAAAATCAGCTCTGGCAATTTGTGCCTAGTAAGAAATACTAGCTGCCAGGTTCGAAGCATTGCATCCTTGAAAATAGGCATGTACAATATATATATTTCTTTTTCTTTTTTCTTCTTTTAAAGGTGCTATATGTATTTTTTAGCGGCCTCTATCGGTGATGTTTCAGATTGCAACCAATTTTTACAAGAGCGCTCGTGCTCTTGCGCGTGCTCGAACACAAGAGCGAGCACTCATGGCCACACTGAGACTTTCAACACACCGGAGAAAGCATCACACAACATGCTGGAAACTCATGTAAACTCCCACTGCAACGTTACAATAATAGGCTAGTTTTATCAGCTTGGCGTTGAACTAATGCTCCATGCTCGTACCATGATAACGTTACATTGACTGTATTTAGCCGACATGTGGTGTTATCTAGCATAACAAGGCATTTCACTAACTATTCGTGTATCTTTCACAATCAGCAATGTCAACATAGGTGAATGTATAATATGATAACGAAAACGGCTAGTGAACTAGACGTATGTTGTAGTTTACCTTGCTATTTCGTTACCATTATTTATTTCAGCATATCTGAAAACTTGTAATTTATCACAATAAAAATAGCGGGGGTCTCTCCATAATTCAAATGGTCTGCCGATGTTGATCCGTGTTTTCGTCCTAAGTCGATCCGATTCACGTTTGGCCTGACGAGCATCAGCAGATACATTTTTGTTTTGTTTTTTATATTTATGTGGAGTTTGTGTTGGAGTGTGTGTTGTGCTGGAGGCAGGTCGTTGTGCTGGAGGCAGGCCGTTTTTTGGTTATCAGACTTCTTGGCAGTGCCGTCGCATAGACTGTATATAAAAAGGAGAGAGGCTCGGGAGCGCGCATGCACGTCACATCCGATGGATTTCGCCGAAAATCTGACCCGGAGACTTCACATAGAAATAGGAATACTGGCCTTCAGAGGTTAATAGCAAAACCTGACAAGTGGATCATTGTAATGTGTGATTACAACCCCTTCACACACAGGCAGTAAAAAAAGGATTCATTTTAAAAGATAAGTTACATATAGCACCTTTAATCAATAATTAGTCAATACTCAGGATATGGCTAATATTACATTTTTAAACTATTTTGTCAGAAAAATGTAAACAAACTAAAAACTACATTATGATATGGTAATGTTTTGACAGATGGCCATCTACCGAACTGGTATACATACA